>NC_056432.1:65615920-65915920 GCF_018296145.1 Oncorhynchus tshawytscha
CCCCTACCTTGTGAAAACTGATTGGCTCAAACGCTTTAAGAAGGAAAGGAAATTTAACAAGGCACACCTGTTAATTGAAATGCATTCCAAGTGACTACCTCAAGAAACTGGTTGAGAGAATGCCAAGAGTGTGCAAAAGCTGTCATCATGGCAAAAGGTGGCTACTTAGAAGAAGAAACATATATTTGTATTTGTTTTACACTTTTTTGGTTACTACATGATTCCATATGTGTTATTTCATAGTTTTGGTGTCTTCACTATTATTCTGCAATGTAGGCAATAGTACAAATGAAGAAAAAACCCTTAAATGAGTAGGTGTGTCCAATTCTTTTTTCATGGTACTATATATATATATATATTTTTTTTAAATATATATATTTCATACTTTATACAGTAGCTATACAAAAATATCATATTTGAATTATGATGACTAACTGTATATACTTTGTTTGTTTCGTCAGCAAAGCAACTTTTCTCTAGCACACTAGTGATATCACTGTGAGAGATTTGTTTTGGTTAAAACAATTGAGGAACAGAATTTGTTGGGAAAATATGAATAGTGTGTAGTATTTATTCAACCTTCATTTAGCAATGTACTGTAGGTCACTGACAGTAAAATGACTATTTACAATAATGACATGGTGGTGTTGTACAGTTGAAAGGGAAACATAGCATGTTGCTACCTCATAGTGCAACTGAGATATATGAATAGATTTAATATCAAATCTAATTTTATTTGTCACATGCGCCAAATACAAATACTTACCATCAAATGCTTACTTGTAAAGCCCTTAACCAACAATGCAGTTTTAAGAAAATAGAGTTAAGAAAGTATGTGTGGGGGTTGATAAGGAGCCTTTTTTAAACCTAGAATAGACTGAATATGTCATAGTTCTCCATACGAGAGGTATAGTTACAGTACAGTTGACATGTACTGTGGAACTCAGCACAAGGCTGAGACAGAGGCCCGCGTTACCAGCAGATGGTGCCAACGTGGCATAGACTGGCACAGTGGAGCCTGGCGGCGATAGGGGCATCTGATCTAGGGGCATCTGATCTTCACCCACTGGGTTTACCATGCAGCCTCTGTTCTCTGTGGGAAACACAATACCTTATCTAGTCATCTATATTACACTTACATTACACTTACATTGACTTTCTGCAGGCATGGGTGTGTATGTGGGGGGAAAAAACAGGTTTGTAACGTGCTCTAGAGTTTAATGGCCCATATAGTTAACAGTGTGCAGGCACATATAGATTGAACATACATAATTGAATTCATGTTCATTTGAAAATGATCACAATATTTCTAAGTTGTTTTGAGCGGCAGACATGAATGGATTTGGAATGGCACTTTGCACGAGTTGATGCTGAGGCATTACAAGCTGCAATAATGAATATGTTTGTACATTGTTGCAATCATTTGAAAAGGTCAAGAGTTTACAGAAAATTGATACCACATTGGAGCTCCAGAGAGATTTCAACATAACAATGCCATTACAATAGAGTGAAAGACATGACATAAATAGGTAACATACAGAATATTTTTTTTCTCAATGTCTTGTTTGAGTTGTGGTTGACATGTGGAATCATGTATGTTTGACTGATGTGATGAATAGAAAAAAATGCATCACTTCATTTGGACAAAACCCACACAGGCTTAACTGGCCAGTCACCAAGATGGCAGTGAGTGGGCAACATTATTGAGTCCTTCCCACTACACAGGAACTGTATCAATCACTCAGAGAGACCCAAACGGAAGAGCTTAGCACATTTCTCCCTCTTTCTTTCCTGCTTTTCACAATTAACAAAAGGGGGATAGAACCAGAACCAGTGCACAAATCCAGGTCTCTAGTAGGGCCGGCAGTAATGGTGGTGTTGGTCTTGGCTACTTCCCCCATGGTCTGTTCTGTCTCCATTAACATTCTGAGGCTGTGCCACTTGGAGCACCAGGCTCCGAAAGAGAGCGCTTAGACTCCCTCTCTCTGACTAGGAGACAGCTAGGACAATAACTCTACTGTGTGACTTCCTACTCTTTATATATTCAAACTCCCCCCTGCAAATATACACCCTGCACCACCTCCATGAATGGACCCCACTGTTAACTAACCCTACAATGAGTGGCCATGATTAAATATAGGTCTCTGTGTTATTTTTGATCATTTATTTGGCTTAATGAATGTGATGTGTTCAATGTTCATTCTAGAGCAGAGTCTCTCGTTCAGATGACATAATACACATAAGTCGATACACGGGCTCTATGCTTTCATGGAGGAATCACAACGCAGGACAAAACCTCAGTTGAGGTTCAAACGGAATTTCCATCCGCTTCCGGGCCTTACTACTTACTAATGAGCATTGATTACAGGATGCCACTAGATGCCGCACTCTTAGCAGCTCCTTTTCCCTTATGGGATGTAGTACAGTAATTTCACTTAGGACAGTCATGATAAAATAGCCCAAAACATAGTCCCTGTTGTTTTAGAAAATGCTATAGAAGAAAAGCTACATTTATTTGGATGTATTTCAGTGTCTTAAAAAATACCCTTTGAGAAAAAAAGATTATATAAATAAAATACATAAAATGTTGCATTTATAAGGACCAAACGTTTTCTATAAATGGATATATGTCACTTAATAGATCGAAATAATAGTGGAGATTTAGTTTAACTATATATACTTAATACCAACACATTATGAAAATAATTTCAATAGACTATTTAATGAAAACATCTGAAATGATCAAGAGGAGAAGTCAAATATTATTTACCATAGGTACAATATAGCCTTTAAAACGTGTAGGCTACTATTAAAACCAAGGTAATCAGCACACATTTATAAATGCTTAAAAACACCATATAAGTTGAAATATAGCCTATTAGGCTACAGTGACATACAAATATGCCTAGAACAAAATGTCATTCATAGAACATTTTTAAAAATAGAGAAACAATTGTTACAGTAATTAGGATATTATGATAGTGTGGTTTATAACCCTGTTTCTCATAAGAGGCACGCCTGGATGACAATTAAACGATTAAAAATAATTATACAACTCTGAAGAGGAAAGTTGAATATCATTTCCACTCCTCTAAAATATAATTTTAAATATTTTCGAATAACTATACCTATAAATCTCGAATAAAAGAATGGTCTATAAAATATTATAAATTACGTTCTGATGAGATCAAAACTGTAACTGAGCTATAATAGAGAAATACATGATGATTGAACTATAAAATCCTATTTCCTTCTACGATGCTATGTCAATCCCTTTTGTTTCAAAGGGGCTGACATAAACAGTTGAAGTCCCTTTTATCCGCAGCATAGAAATGTGCTTGATCAAAATGTTTTATTGCCAGTTCGTTTGCCGAGGGCTTTGTACAAGAGGACTTAAAACTATATAATTGAAAAGCTATAAGCATCGCAGTAGCATATCAAATGCATCACATAGTTAAAATAATGTCTTCATTTTTCCATGGACTGGATCAGGTAGGCTACAGACTACTGTAGCTGGCAACTACACCCCTGAAGTATAGTCAGCACATTCTATTGGAAACGTATTCAAAAGGTATTTAATTTTAGTAACTTTATTTTAGTGTTTTAGAAGTTCTGCAACTACAACTGCTACAATAACACATGCATAAAATGATAAATAAGAAAGTTTATTCCATGACATTTATAATCCCACAACTAGAAACGCTGAAACTATGAAGCTCTGAAACGTATCGAAATGTATCAATGCTGGAAACAATAAGCAGCCCTCTGGGCGAGAGCCTAATTAAAACGAGCCAAGAATAGAGACACAATTTCGACGCCATCTATTCAGACATTTAAATCATGATTTTCTATAATAGCTCAAACTTTAAAGCTCTTATCAGATATCGTTGGTCTTCATAGCATTGTAATGGAAACAGTTGAGTTTATCATATTGACACAGTTGAGTTAATTTCATTTGGAGATTAGAGTATTTCTCTGTCCGCCACGGGCTCTGTGAGTTAGCCCACTCAACATGCTCTGCCTAGCCTACCGATTTGCTCTGTTCTCTAAACACTATTCAATAAGCCTACAATATGTGGCCTCTATTCGCGGATATGTTATCGAATGTAACCTTCAGTAGCCCTACTCGAGCACTTGGGGATAAGTTAAGGTTATGGGACGTTATTCATCCCATACTTGGACTCAAAAAATATATTTAGCTACATTGATGAGGAGCCCTTATTTTACAACACGATAACACCTATTATTAACAGGGCTATGCCCACGAATAATTCAAACATCAGTTAAACATCTTGAAATTAGAGAGCACGAGTACTGCTCTTCTACTTTAGGTCTACACTGTACATTAGTGCCACTCTGCGCTCGTTTGTCAGAGTAGGCCTACTTGGCATCATGTTTGAGGCCGACCACATGTTACTACGACCACGACGAAGGGCACATTCAGAAAACACTTACAAGCTATGTATCATCAATGGAGTGATCGAATTCGTCGTTGTTTCACGCGTGCAATATATGGGCCGCTCTCCTTGGTCTTTCACCTTTTTAGTTTTTGTTGAAAAGTGTTTCATATCTTGAGTCTAATCAGGCCAACATCGTGCTTTAAGGAGTTAAATATGTTTCTGCCTTCGCTGTAACTAGGTCTATAGTTGGAGAAATGGTTGTTGTTAGAAAACAGTGGTAATTACTCAGCCACGATATGCTCATACATACGTGTCGTCACATTGTTCAGCACCTTGTACCCTGGACAGCGCCCAACTAGATTTGCTCTGCATAGCAGGTCTCTCTCTCGCTCTCTCTGTTCAAAATTATATTGAACGTTATTTCATATAGTTTATCACACATATATCATGCAAGTACAATCTAATTAGACAAGTGAGATTTCATTGCTGATAAAAATACAGTTGTATTTTTCTCAGCATCTTGAAAACAGAAACAGTGGCCTATACTAGTAATAAGAATTGTATACTAAAAGGACGAACATGAGTCATTAAACAACATAATAAAATACTTTGTGGAGGTGTTATGGACTACTATTTGCAATTAGGCTGACATTTTATAAATAACTATGCTGTTGTACTGATCAAAAGGCTTGTTGGGAGCATAATGGCCATGTATCTATCCCTCTTGACAAAGAGAAGGCTTTTAAACCTGGACACTTGCCAAACGTCACACCTTCCCGCCTGCCCAGGGTGCATTAACAGTATAGCTGGCAGTGGTGAAGGAGTAATTATGTTTAATTATGTTTAACACTATGTAGTTAACGCTGTAGCAGCGGCAATGAGAGCATTTATAAATGAAATCACATAAAATAACTTGTATTTTAATAAAGCTATTTAAAGATGAATTGATGTTGGGCACAATGCTTTACGCGGAAACAGGGGCAGTGTCATATCCGGATTAAATAATGTTTCATATCTAATGTAGGCCTATTCCATCTCAGCGACACATCCTGTGTCATAACTTTAATCTACTGGATGTGGCCAAAGTTTAACTCAATTTCCAGTTAAGTATGAACACATGTCCAACTCTATTTAGGCTAATTTAGTTTATTGTTTTAAGACATTCTGACATGGGGCACATTTGTGCTATCCTTCACATGAGCACTTCATGTTCATGACTGATATATGACTGGCTGACACTATTGGATATAATACGCACGAGCACCCTATCAATAATGATGTTGTGAGATATTTCTCGAGAATATGATTTCATAGAAAATTAAAAGGTTCTCTTTTAAAAGTATTTTATAGGCTACATGTGCATCATTTGCTACTTTGCCAAAGGTCATTGCCTAAGTTCAAATAGGGCCAGTCCTTCAGCAACTTTAAACAGGGCGCTCTCCTTAAGCTCTATACTACACAGAGCTACATGCATCAAAAGTCATTGCCGAGATGCGTGCCTTCGTTCAGGTCATCGGTCCACTACCACAAAACCATGTGTTTAATTGGACTACAAACTGCTGCAGTCTGTAGAAATGCATCCTCTATCCTGAGGAGGTCGCTTTTGCTCCTCTCCACTGAAATGCGCATGTGTGTTTAGGATGCTTGCGTCGTTACTTCTGTCATAAAGATGTTGTTTGCACTTTCATGTTGAGACAGAGATATTGTTCCTACCGAATGGGATCGTAATACTGTTTTCAAAGAGTGAATAAAAATATGGATGAAATAGTCGAAAATGTCTCACTCTCACTCCCACACACACACACACACACACACACAAGAACGGAGGTAGTGAGGGAGAGAGGGAGAGACGTGTATTGCTCAGTCACTCCCCAGTTGTTCATTATGCTTGAGATTTTCAGGCATTTGTCATCTTTTCATTTGCATTAACATGAACACTGATATAAAATAATCCTATGTGTAAAAGTCTAGCTATACAATCTCTCAGTTATTCAATTACATTTGTACAGTTTGGGACTGTTCAGCAGGTTTAGTAACCAATAATACTGACAACGAGGAGAATCATCATTGAGAAAGACATTTAAATGCATCTTCATCTACTGTCTATTAGGCTTATCTCCAGCGTTAAATGACCCTGCCCTTCCTCCTCCTCCTCTTCCTCTCACATCGTATTATCATGCATCCTCAGTGCACAACTCAATGAGGTGTGTGTGTGTGTGTGTGTGTGTGCTTTTGGAGACATTGGCATGAGTGTGTGTGTGCCAGTGGTTATGGTGGGCCATAATTTGCAACATATGTAAATAGTGTAGAATTATATCCAAGACAGGGTCATTCTCTGGAATGGTTCTTCATGACAGAGTACAGTATCTTGCCTCAGTGAGGTTTTCTCTTTTTGTTGCCTTGATCTGAAAAGACTGAATAGTTGAGAAAACCGTTCTAATTATATGGCAGCACAGCTTATTTAGGTGATGAAAAGGGACTTGTAGTGTCATAGCAGCCCCTTAAATTTGCCAAATAAGGAGCGGTAATGATGAGGTGAGAAGGAGTGAATGCCTAAAACAAACTATAGAGGAGCTCCACTAAAGCAACCAGGGGCTTAAGATATATTAAATTACCATGATTAGGACTTTAGGCATGGTTCAAGCCTGTTTGAGAGGCTGGGGAGCCTGAAAGTGGTGCTATTCATGTCTGGGGAGCAGGGTCAATAGGTCGGTGAAGTTCACAGGACCTGTTTCTATTCTTATGCTAACACAGAATACAGGCCCTAATGCTCACTGGCTTGGAAGATATAAATGATTGGGCAATAATCCACGGCCCTCCGTTGCAGGGGGAGCTGGTCTATAGCTAATTGCGCTCTGCCTGCTCTCCATTCAGGAGACGGCCATAATGATGTCTCTGAAAGACTGGCCGTTTTCTCTGCTCTCCTCTTTTCCCACTTACAGTTAGAGAGGTACACGATTGTGTTTTGATATCAGTGCACGGGGGCTCAGGCGTTTCTGAGTGCTAGTCTTGTACAGGAAGCTCTTGGTTGAATTGAGTGTATGGCTGCATACAGTGAGATGCTGTGTTCTGTTGACAATGACTGCTTATAGTCCATTCTGAAGTTGGCTAGATGTTTTTCCCTCCACATCTCATAATGATAGCCACAGAAAATGTGTCTATTTTACAGTCCCATAAAGCGTTTTAAGGATAATAGATTTTTAGCTGTTAGACTATGTGTCTTGTTTAGTCACGTCCCTACTCCCCAGGACGGTTTAGTTGTTCCTCCATCCAAGAACGCCTCAGAGTGTAGCAATGTAAATATATGAAATGATGATGAAGAGTATTTTGTTTATTTAAATATCGTTACACGGAACATAAAAGGTTGTTTTGTTCTCCTACGGAAAGCCTGAAGATTCATTTCTCAGTAATGGTAAGAATGAGACCCTCAATGTCTCCTGCTACAATAGGCCCTATCTATCTCTTTATGACAAGCAGAAAATTTGAGAAGAATAAATGAATGAATACAAATGATTGTGGAGTGCCATGTGACAGAACACCTGCAGTCAAGTTCCTGTGGCTGTCTAGTAGAAACGTTTGGGAGCCAGGGCTGTTTCACAAGCATTTTTCACATTCACACAACTAGTCTAGTTTAGGCTGGGCTGTGAGCATCATGGGAGTGGCTTCAGTTAACACTGTACACATACAGAATGTATTTACATTATCATACACGTTTCACCCCAAGCAAGAGTAGTGAAGATTATGTAAGGGATGGGATATCTAAATGAATTGTACTTTTAGTCAGGAATAAATGGTTTCTTTTGATAGTTAAAAACCCTCAAAATGCAAGGAAAATTATGTATATTATAGGAATTTTAAGTCTATTGTCCATTGAAAACGGAAGGTCAAGGTCATGGTTTAGAATATACTGTAATAAAAAAGTGTATGTAATCCTTTGTTACCAGATAGGGGATATGGTTATAAGAGTATTTCAGTGTCTGTAATCAAACGATCACACTTTCAGTGTCACTTTGAAAGAAATTCATGTCAGCTCCTGTCAATGGAGTTCATTCCATTGGCCATTGGGGAATAGACGGACAAGCCACTTAAACTGCGGTCATCCCCTCTGACCCCTGGCTGCTCTAGAGGGCCCTGGGGAGACACTTAATAGCACTGACATCTAGGATTCTAACAGGTCCCTCTCTGAGTCACATTCCAAGCATTGAAACCCCATCATCCCTTCATCCCATCACCCCATCATCAAACTCCTATTTTCTATACACTGTATTGTTATATTGCATTGATGAAAGCTACGTTTGACATCATTCCTGAATATGAAGTGCAGACATTTTTTTAAGTACCTGCATTTCAACATAACATTGCCCATTAGTGCCCCATGAACTGTCCGGTATCATAGGAGGAAATGTAGAATTTAGGATAAAACTCTTTACATAAAAATACATATTATGAAAGGTTGAACTGATTTATAATAGATGGGTAGTTATAGATTAGATTTATGGGAAGAAATAGAGAAGTACAAGGAATAACAATGTTAATATGATAAACTATCTGAAAATTAGTTCATTGTCTAAACTACGTAAACACTTCATAAATATAAAAGTATTTATAAACCTTTTAAAATAGTTACAATGTCTTAAAATTACAATGTCTTAAAACACCCCAGGTTTGTTGTGAACAGGACATTATCATGTTGATAAGCACGTGTCACTTTATTGGTCTTTGCCGGGTCAAGCTGTCCCTTTACAAGGACAGGTCATAACCCTCTCTGGCTGGCGCATCCATCCAGCCCTGTTTGGCACTGGCCTTGGAGATGGGATTGTCAGCAATATAGACTCACACTCAGCTTACTGCTTGATCCCCTCCTGATACTAAAACACAATAAAGTGCACTTTTGTGATAATTTCTGTCTTTGTGTTTAAATTTCACCAAATTACATTCAGTGTCTTCTGAATGCTGTGACTATTTGGGATAGCAAAATGTTTGCATTTTGTCAGAAAGTAATACAGATTTACCGACAAAAGAACGTGCAATAAACAATATTCTATTTGAACCCTAACCTTTATTTGACCTTATGTAAAGCAATCCATAAGCTTTTTTATTGTAGGCTATTGTATCTGCAATTAAATAAGTTAACTCAACTGACTAGAATTTAAAGCTAGTATAGTGTTCACGTATAGAGTATCTGAAGCACTAATACATGGAGGCAAAATGTTACAAGTACGTATTCTTTTGAGATGTTCTATTGTAGGCACTCTAGAAATCTAAGCTAATAAACGATTAATAAAGATGTATCAACATTCTATTCTTATACCGTTCATTTGTATAGGCTAGATGTGAATGTTTCATTAAAAAGGTGTCAGAGATAGGTGTCCCAAGACGTCAAGCTAAGTAGCCAGCCTATCTATGGGCAAACTAAAGCGACTTCGGTTGGAATGGTCGAAAAGAAAATATAACTTTTGATAACCGTATTGGATCTATTTTGAATAAGAAATCCCTTGAGGTATTTTGGCATCAACTAAACGTTCGATTGGAGTTGTTTCGGGCCAATCTATTTCCAAATGTCAGTGACCTATGCAAATGATTCCCAACGTGGACCCGACTAATATTGCAGAGAAGACATAGCCATACATTAGTTGTCAGATACATGATCTGCTTTACAGACTGGTTAAGCACTACACATAATTAAATAATTATCTGCTTACCTTAATCACAGGCTTTATGAAGCAATGATTCGTGATGTTTTTAAAATCTAAAAATCAGATGTAGGCCTAGCCTCTTAATTCGGGTAAAATGTATTTGATTTTCAATCCACGATGAAGCATCTTTGAGGGTAAAGACGAGTTGCTTGTTTTGAGTCGACGAGTCTGTGCTATCCAGTCTGAAGTCAAATGGCGAGTGATTGGCGATACTCTATCGAATTTAAAGAGCAATTAAATGTTCAAAACAACAACGCCTTCTGAGGGAGAGGGAGTTAGCTCAAGGAGAGAAACTTCTGCAGGGTCATGTCTGTACCGCTAGTTCTGCATCACTGTGTCTCAATCGGCTCTCTCAACTTCTAGACTTTCACTGTTTCTCTCTTTTTTGATTCACGTCTATTTTCTTTGCATGTTATTATGCCTTTGCACTTTAGATTTCGTCCAAACCATTAGCATGATTTCATTTCTCTCAGCGCATGCCTTATTAGGTTTCTGCAGAATCATTTTAGGATATGTTCAATGTTTCTCAGCAATTACGTGTCACCTGTCACTCAAAATGCATATGCAAAAAATGTATATGAAAGCAGTTACCGATCAAAGACCAGCAAACCTGAGAGCTGGTCATCTGGTAATCCTTGGTAGGCTACTTTTGGTTTATTTTAGGCTACTTCAGAAGCCTTCATGAGGAGGGTTTGTTTATGTCCAAACGGTTGTAGGCCTGTGTTCACATTTCAAAATAAAGGTGATTGGTTGCATAATATTCACACTCATCTGGTAAATAGAAGATCCAGACCCATCTACCAACAGCTTTCTATTGTGGTGTGCTTTCCAAGGTGCTAATACACATACTGTCTTTAAGAGCAACATACTGTAGTTATCAGAGTCTGTAGCTCTAGGCTGCGTTTAGACAGGCAGCCCAATTCTGATCTGTTTTTCACGTATTAGTCTTTTGACCAATCAGATCATCTCTGAAAAAGATCTGATGTGAAAAGATTGGTTAAAAAAAAATCAGAATTCGGCTGCCTGTCTAAATGCAGACATATAAACTTCAATATCAATCATTTCTGTATTTGCAATAAAAAACACTAGAATCTTTTAGACATCTGTTGAATTATTTATTCTGTATACACATTCAATTCAAACAGCACAGAAGTTATGACAAGTCAGAACTCAATTACAAAAACATGTTTTGTATGACTTTAGTGTACAAGTATGTGTCCCTTTCTTTATTGCAGGTATGTTCAAAACTGTCTATCTCTCTGAATAAGGATAATAATAACAATCAGGCAATGAGACGGCTATTAATCTGACTGCTTCAATACTGTATCCAACACATTTCATGTAGAACATTCCCTGATCACTATGAACACATGCAGATAATATTTGTAATTGGAAAAACGCAGCATTTGATGGATATACAGTAAATGGATGGAATCTTCACCAAACAATGTCTTTCTTTTCACTGTGTCAGTCAAACATTAAACAACATTTGCAATACAGCCAGAGGGTGAGTCATTCACATTTATTTGCATAGAGTAGTCAGTTCTATTCATAAAGTAACTAATTGCACATGACAGAGGATAGACATCCAGAGAGCTTCTCTTGTAAGCAGCCCACACATTAGGGCACTGTAGTGCTTCTCTGAAGCCCAGTACACTCCAGAGTACTCTAAATAGTACAATAGGGACCAAACCACACACACACACACTCACACGCGCACACGGACCACACACACACACACTTAGATTAAGGTATGAACACATGTTGATCTCATCCCTTTTGATTTCACATCATACACACATTGTCTTACATTCTGCTGTAATGTTAAAAGTTATATTGAAACTATACACTCTCAGCCAGGGAAAAGAGAACATTCATTACCCAAGTGCAATATCTCTGCAGATAATCCGTGTGCAACTTCTGCAAACAATTTCTTCTAATAACTCCAAACATTGTCCTTACAGTAAATCTCTCCAAGCATTAATTTTAGGGGGGATTCTTCAGTGCCCTAATTTCTCAGTGTTTGACTGGAGAGGATGCCAATGAGGAAGGCCTTGCGTGACATCCTGGGATCTGACATGCTATTCCCGCTGGTGCGTCTAAACCGACTGCCAGGGCCCAGGGCTCAGGGCTCAGGGCTGATGGAAGAGGCTTCCTCTGGAGGTTGTCAACACCAGCAGGACCTGGAGGCACAGAGATAAAAAAACAACATGTAAGTCACCCATGTCACGTTGCTTAACACAAGAACCCAGAACACAGCGTATTGGTTAACTGTAAACAGTGACCAGTATTGTTTTAGGTCACAGTAAGATGGAGGGATGACAATGATCTTGGCCTTGATGCTTGATGGAATCTAGTTTGGGAGCAGGGAATGTGTCAGACAGTGAATGATTGGTTAAAAAATAAATGTGGATGTACAGTCTTCCATCTATTTCTACATTGGGTTATTCAAAACACATTAACACCAGTTTCGGTACTTGGAGTACACCAATAGAAATGTTATGAATAATAAGGACAATTGTGTTACAGTATGTGCAAAGTAATTTCAGAGAGGACAGAAACAGAAAAGGACAGATTTTACCAATAAAAAGAATCATTGTGAATTCATGTGGGATATTACAGTTTTCTGATAACTGTGTTTATTGCGTCATCCTTAACTGTCATCAACTTAACAACTAAGACAAATCTAGCTGTCTCTCATCAAGTTTTGAATATACACGGGGCAGTCTACCCGCACCATTACCAATTTCACCAAATTATATATAGAGAGGTTTCTGGACAATTTAATCCCACCGGGGGACTTGGCCAGACCCTTTCTCTGTCAATTTTCCACCCTCTCCCTTATTCAAGCCCCCTCTTTTTTCTCTTCCTCCACAATGCGGGATCTCTCCCTCTTTCTTTTTTATGTTCTCTCATATATTTTTTTCTCTGCGGCTCCCCTCGCCGCCAAACCCTCAGACAGCATGCAGCTTATGCAAATCATCAGCCTTTTATGCTCAATACTCGTCCTCAGTCCTGAATGAGACCTCAACAAAACACACACACACACACACTCAGGTTCATTTAAAATGTCCAAATACACATAGCCCCCAGTGTTCTCACTCAAAGTCTTTAGCACCATTCCAGTCCATTTGTATTTGAAAGCCTCAACCTGACTGGATGAGCTCCCAGTTAGTAGGGTAGGAAGAGGCAGACAGATGAGAGGGTCCTGCTTCTACTGTCCCAGAGAGGGAGGGAGGGATGCATAGGAGAGACAGGATGGGAGAAAGATGGAGGGAGAGTGAAGGAGACAGGGAGGTAAGGAGTGAGTGATGGAGAGAGGGGAGTCTAATGAATATAAAATGTTCTCTGTGCTTCTGTGTTCCCAGGCTCTGGCCTGTCTGCTAGGGGACAGGAGGAGGATGGGAGGGGGACCAGAGTGGGGGGACAGGGTGCCTTTGCCCAGCTGTAAGGGGGACCTAAGGGACTTCTCACACACTTTCTGACAGGCTGTCCCTTTCACCAGCACATAGCTGGGCCCGCCAGGCCTGCTACCATAACAACGCTGCAGCCCCTCTGTCATAGCAACGCCACGGAAACGCCACAGAACACTGGGCTCCCCCAGCCTGCCTTGGACACGACCATCAGGGGGAGGATGGGAAGGGGGTTGACAAAAGTAGATGAAGAAGTACTGAATGTGAATCAGAGTCTAGACATTCCCACCGCTGTGAACTTGAACTTGACAGACAGCCTGAAATGTTCACAGGTCGTGTGAGTGATGCGCAGATAGAGAGATACACGCAGCACAATGGAGGTGAAGACTATCTAGTGATACATTCCTTAACCTTTTCTAAATGATCCCACAATAAATGGATACAAAATGCCTTTATTTATGATGAAGTGGTCATTAAAACTTGTTTGGTTGACCAATTGTTTGCCCACATTTGGTGAAAACACCATAGCCTTTAGCTAGGGCTGTTCTGGCCGCTGTCTCCATACTAATGCCTGTAAGCTGAGGCAGGCCCATGTCTGGGGGTCCACGCTGTTTATGGCCACTGGGCCATGGGAAGAAAAGAGATGTGAAAGGTCCCCTGTTGCCGTTACAAAGCTGAGAACAATCCTTGGCGGGATAATCGCGTTTATCCCCAGATTAAGACGAGATCGCAGCTGAGGTATCCTCACAGGAGGAGAGGAGAGGGAGTGTAAAACATACAATCTTTAGACAAAGCTCAGAGCAGGGTGTGTGATTTAGTCCCTTTTATGGACAAGTTATAACATTGAATGTGATGGAAGATTACTTAAATGTGTTTATCTACATGGGTCTGAACCCACCCGTCAGTTGTTAATTCTGCCTGGATCATGGTGAAAAAACTGTATTGATTCATTGGTTGTGTTTAGCAGCGGGGTCTTGATAAAATCCACAAGGCTTCAGCTACAGTACAATGTGGGATTTGGGAACCACAGCTTTAGGTGTTCAGTGGAGGTGTAACAGAAGCATTCACAGCCATTCTATTCTTATTGTTAACCCATTCTCTAACAGCCCACTTGACCTCATGAGAAATGGCAGAATAGAGCTACGGTAACACTCTGAAAAGAAAGAACTCATTTTATAGTCATAACCCAAGTATGATCGGTATCTTGCATTTGATTCAGATTGAGCTCCTTAGTGGGATAATACAAGGTGGTTCCAGACAGCTCCCAGACCCCTGTTCACCCTGTCTATGAATATGCCAGCTGCAGCCTCAGCCACATGGAAACACAGACAGACACACAGAGGCAGACAGTACATCCCCTCCCCCAACACACACACTGACTGTCCACACAAACATATAAACACACAGAAGTGCATAAAAACACACAGATACTATGCATAAATACACACACACACGCACAAACTCCCCACCACCTTACATTCTGAATGGATAAACCTGTTAACGCTCAAACATAATTTCTCTCTCTTTACAACTGTTTTAAACATGATATTTAAGTGAGCTCTTCTGTGCTATCCCTCTCACATTCTCTTTCATTACCTTTGTTTACCTCTCATTCTTTTCTTCCTGCATACATTATCACCTATTATCATTGTCTGAATGCCTTACTGTGAAATATTGTTGTCTGCCCCTTGGTAAAAACAACTTCTCTCCCTCCTTTCTCTCTCATTTTCCCTCTGGCTGCCTCCTTTTACAGGGTAATATATTGTGATTGTCATTTAATTAATAGCCTGTCTGTAGGGGAAGGGAAATCGGGAATACAGTCTGCCACCCAGCTCAAATGTAACATGACATTCTCAATGCCAAATTGTTAATCCATACTAACAAATTATGCCTTTTTAAATCATAAAATTCAGTGAAGATTTTACATCTGTGAATGATTGAAAATTGTTCTCCCATAAACAACCATTAATATGCTGGCTGTTATAGACACAAGGTAGTTGAAGCTTTTATGAGGGGCAGTAACCCCCAGCGTACTCAGTGAGTTAAGATACGTTTAGGTTTTCCAACATTGTAACTATGAATAATATTTTAAACACATGCCTCTGATTATCCTTTAACTTATTATTTTAACAGTGCAACATCATTTAAAAAATAGCTAATTTAGGGCTTTAAACTAATTTGATCATTTGTGCAAAACACACACACACACACACACACACACACACACACACACACACACACACACACACACACACACACACACACACACACACACACACACACACACACACTGAGACACATTCACTAACACACACAGACATAAATACATAGAAAAACGGGGAGAGGGGCTGCTTTTCCAGGGGGCACTCTCATGGTTTTGGCGCTAATGCAGGCATCTGGCAGTGTCTGGTCTGGAGCGTCTTTCCCACCCCATTACCCCCTGTGTCTCCTGCAGCACCCACCCACACAATGGTGGGAAAGAGGGGTGGTGGACCTCCGTCAAGAGCTCTCCTCACAAAGCAGTCATTGTGGAGGGGAGCCAGGAGCAGAATGATAATGTGGACTCCATCTACTGTTTACCAACAGGCAGACTAGCTACAGACAGACAGCTGTAGTACACAGTGCACTACACCAACCTGCAGCCCTGCAGCCCAGGCTCAAAGATCACAGCTCACTGTGGCTCTCTGCTCTGTTCCCCAGTGCCAGGAGCTAAAAGAGACATTTAACAGGAATCTGTATGGATGTTTTGTACGTGGGTGAGAGTGAGAGTGAGAGTGTGTGTGTGTGTCTGTGTGTGTGTGTGTGTGTGCATGTGTGTCTTTCTGTTCACGTGTGCATTTCAGACTGCCGTGTCTATGGGCACCCTACAATGTGGTATTAATCACATTGCGGAAAGATAGCATTGTCCCATTCTCTTATAGAACACATTTAAATCCAGCCAGGTCACTCGTGATACAAGTCAATATTAGACGTCCATCCATGTCTGAGGACATTGGGAGATGATGTGGAAACCGGCCACCAGAGGCAACAGTGAGTGCTTTTACAGTCAAATAGGTTTGGGTTTTGCTAGGGTGTTGTGGACAGGATGGAGGATGGGCTTAACGTTGGTTGTTCTAATTCAGCGATAGGAAGTTGTTTTTGAGATTTTTGTTTTAAACCTATCCCAAACCTTAAACCGTACCTTAATCATTTGGAGTTAACGCCTAACCTTAAGACTTTGGAGTTACAGTAGTGCCTAAACTTAACCCTAACCTTAAAAATGTGGAGCTAATGCCTAAACTTAACCTTAAACACTTCGAAATGTGACATTTGAGAAACATGGATGAACGTCTAATTCTGACGTGAGACTGTGAGAGCTAGTTGTTCAAATCAACGTGTTTTGGTTCACACAGCCAATGTCTAATTAAAACGTGCATCTACTCGGCACATGTGCGTGCAGAATGCAACATCACCAGCCATTACAGTAAAAACATCTGCCTTAAACTGATGCTGTCCTAGGTGCTGAATTAGATTGCAATGCTACTGCATTCACTGACAAACCACTGATTACATACTGTACAACTGGCTCCCACCACATCACCAGCAAATAATTCCCTGTGTCCAGCGTTAACAATCAGGATTGAAGACAATGGGGAGATATGCATGTAGTCTACTGTAACAGCAATAGTCTTCTTCATTAACTGGGAACTAGGCCATATGAAATCAATCCACCCAATGAAAACAAAGAGATCAGTCATGTTTACAGATTTCATAACCTTTAAACCTGTCAACCAGGAGGATTATAGACAGAGCATTCTCTATATCGCCCCCCAATTAGTAGTAAGAATCATCCAAATACAAGCCCACTGTTTCTGAGTAAATGGGACATGAAGCATCAGGATCAAAATAGGTCTATTTTAGTCCCACAGTCAGTCTGAAATGGAACAGTCTTTGTATCTGCATTCATGTGTTGAAAGTAGAATATATAGGATATGAGGATTTTATGACAGCTATATGGTGGGAAATTATCACTGTAAGAACTTTCTCTCACATGAATGCAAAATAACTCACATCCATGCTCTGTGAGAATAGTTGCTATGGCACCTAATCCACATAGTGGAAATGATTAATTAATTGATACAGCCAGATGTGATAGTATTCGAATAGACTTAACAAAGCATATTCAATGTCATAGGCTTTGCCTTGGGCGCGCACACACACACACACACACACACACACACACACACACACACACACACATCATCATATTTACATCAAATGCTATTCATTATGAGATTCCCTACAACTGATTGTAGGTTTAATTAACACATTGTGTGTAGAGCTAGTCCTTTGCTTCTTCCAGTAAGCTTCTTTATATCTGCCCATCCCTGTATTCTATGCAGTGACACATCTGCGATGGAGGCCTTGAGAATATGTAAATCAGGTATGAGGAGGCCCCTCCCCCCTATGGAGAGACTGCTAGTCTAATTAAAGGTTGCCTGGGCATTAAAGGCACAGTTGTCCTTTGTTGTATTAAAGGCATAGTGGATTTCCTTCATCATAATAAAGGCACATTTTTTTCTTTGTTATGTTAAAGCTACAGTAATCTTTGATTGTACTAAAATACATAGTGGTTAATCATTTATCATCCCATGTAATGTACATGATGATGAATACATGCACGTATGGGTAGGCTAGCTACTGTAGATCTTTCATCCAATGCACGTAAGATGGATGTATAATCACTCAACAAGCATTGCGATCTTATTCTTGTGTGTACAAACAATCAAGCATGCATTTTTTTGGGATACGAATTAATGTTGCTCCAAATGAATGCTATTTCCCTACATGATTTAGTGGGGTATTATCCCTAAATCAAAATATCATAGAAACATAATATACCATATGATGTCAGGTGGAACGTGTCTATAGGCCTATTTTTTGTTGTTGTAATTAAATGAAATCATAATTTAACAATTGACATTGTATTTACCATATAGGAGGCATTAGGCTGTATGTATTATAAGTCACTCTCTCTTTGTATCTGGTGTGGTTTCGTTTGGCTGCCATAAAGGTTTCATAAAAAGATACCCTACTGTAAGGGATGATCTACACTGGCTTTTACATTTCATTAGTTACAGTAAAGGGACTTCAGGATTTAGGGGATATTCGGGTTAAACTGGATATTTTTACATTTGGCAAAAATTAATCCCACATTTTCCACTTTGCTGTCGCGTGTCTCGTGCAGCTAAACCCTACGCGAATACAAGGCTGCAGCCCGCGCCTCTAATGTGCTGCTGTTCCTTTAAAGAGGGCTCTGCATTCTCTCCTCGTTTCTATGCAATTATGTTAATATACAGAGCTTGTCTGGTGCTCTTCATTAACGGCTGCAGTTGCATCATTGTTTCCTTTATTTGTTATCTCTGTAAAGCCAATGATTCAGTAACAGGCTATATTTAGGTGTTTTCTTCCTTACAAATATGTGGTCTTTAATAGTGATGGATTAAGTAGGCCGTATGTAAAGTATTTTTATAAATATTAGCGTTTATTTGTGGGTTTTCTATTGCAAATTATCTTATCTCAAGGTCGTGCTTTGCATCCGGTTTGTGTTGGACATCGGTTTCTAAATAGACAGACAAGGTCCTACCTTCAGTGAGTATGCGAATCATTTCTTGTTCAAAAGAATATGATTATTTATTTTCGATATCAAATATTTTCAGTACATTGTCAGATTACATATATGTAATATTGCCTTGCAGTCTCTGTAATATTAGACTTTGTGAAATTCAGTTTAACGTGATATCAACCACATAACCTACATTAGGTAGCCTACCTTTTTTTCATTTATCATGCCATATTCATATTCCTAGCTTGTTAACATAATTGTCCAGCTAATTGTCTCAACGTGTAATTTCTAAGTTGCATAGCAACAGCAGTCTGTGCAATGAAAGCAATGACCCGCTCTGATCATTATAATCATTTCATCCTGTACTGTGACCAAGAGACATATTTTCAGTTCAAGGTGAGGTGCCTATAGAAACATCTATAGTGTATAGAAATATATTGTATAGAAATACATTTGCCCTGTTATATTGACTGATAATTTAAACCTATGAAAAATCATACTCCAATTATACTCTTCACCATAACCCAGATGATAATATAAACAGAACATGTTGTACAGTACACCATCCAACATGACTGGCAGGCCTGGCCTACTGTACTGTAAATCGTGTTTCCCTCTCTATGATAAACACACAGATACAACCATAGTTGTTGTTGTCTTTCTTATTTTGTGAATATGCCCATTTTTCATGACAGATGTAAATCAATTTAAAAAAGTGCTGATAATAAGGATATATAAACTGTAGTTCATCTCTGTTATACATAAAGACAACATCTGAAATGACTGAAACTAATTAGGGCTAAACCCCCTGTGCACATTTGTCCTTTTTTGAATAGTTTATAGCTTAATATCAAGTAGCCAAAGTAACCAAGAGTGGAAGTAAACAATGAGGTGCAATGATGGAAAATTAAAAGGTCTATCACTTTGTATTTTGTAATTCCATGTGCAACGTAAGCAATAGCCAGATCTTTGAAATTACAGAATATACAGGAACAATTGTAGCTCGAAGACATCTGGTAAGGTGCATATGAATGTGCAAATGATGTACAATAGTGGTGAAACATAGAAAATGTACATAGGTAGGAGACACAACATAGTATGAGGTATGAATGCATACACAATAGACGTATCGCGAGTGAGACTGAAGTTGTAAGCTAAGTATATGAAAACAGTGGGTTTAGATGTAAGACACATATGTAAGATGTGTGTATGAGACAAACAGTGGTTTGAGATGTGAGGGTTGAATGTAGGTTTGAGACTGATTGAAGGTGTAATGACCAACGAGTGAGCTAGCTCTGCTCTGTGGCTGAAGGCCACAAGGTCATCATCATCTGACATGACCCGATTTATGTAACCTGAGAGTGCAAGGATTGTGTGTCTGTATGAGCGTGTGTCTGTGTGTCTGTGTGTGTGTGTGTGTGTGTGTGTGTGTGTGTGTGTGTGTGTGTGTGTGTGTGTGTGTGTGTGTGTGTGTGTGTGTGTGTGTGTGTGTGAGAGAGAGTGTGCATGCGTGCGTGCATGTGTGAGAGAAAGATATATGTTCAAAATTAGGATTATTTAAGAGATAAATATTTATTCATATGGAAATACGTGTATTTAATGTGGTGTATTATAAAAAAATATATAACTGCTTGTCTGTTGCAAAGTGTGCTGAACGCACATTACAATCAAAAAATCAAACAAGGCTATAGTCAGTTCGTTAATGCAATGCCTCGTTAACATCTAAACAGTAATGGATGGGGCTGCTTTTTCTCTAGCCTACAAGCGTTAATTGATCTAATATCTCCTAAACCCTGCCACACTCGTTAGCCAGTTCAGACTGGAGAGGGTAAGATGAGAGGGCTGACAGAGGCTAGCCTACTGATGAGGGGAGTGATGGAGAAAAGCCCGATAGAACCGATGGTGCTGCCAGCCCTACCTCATGCCAACACAGCCATTTTAGGAGCAGCAGCAAGACTCTCCATCAAGATGGCTTCCGTAGCTCAGCCCCAGTCAGTCACACAGAGTCCTCTGGTTGCCTGCGAGGGGGGCCGCTCTAACTGGCAGCTCCTTTGTCCCCGTTGGCACAGGGTGGAGGCATCTCGTCCGTCCTTTTCTCCGGGGGCACAGATGGCACCAAAGGCTTCCGGTGATGGAGATTTAAGGGAAGAGGGACAAGGGGGTTGGCCTTTTTCTTCCCCTCCTGCTTTCTCCTTTTTTGTGACGACTGTGCCACTTTTCCCTCGCTCAATCCAGACCTGGTGTGAATGGCTGGCAGTCACTGTGGAGGAAATAAAGCACAAAACAGACCCCCTTTTATCACTGCCATGGCAACTACCACATAATCTGTCTTTAGGGAAATAAAAGGACAGAATAACTGTAATTCCTTTGTATCTGACAGTCACACCACTACAAAGTACTAGACTCTGGGTGAAGCTTTTGATAGTAATCTTAATAGAGTGCCGTCTGGTTATTTGACTCAAGCAATGGTGTACAGTAGACTGTATGGCATGTATTGTACTGGCTTTGTGCTACCCATAGTGGCTGCAATGTTGCTTTAGTGTGTATGTGAGCCTGCTGTCGTTTCAGACCGTGGGAGGGGGTCAGTGTATTGGAGACAATAGAGAACGAGCTGCTCTCAACATCGTTAATTAATTAAAGGGGTTGCCAGCTCGTCAGAGAGTGGTTAGATGCCGGGGAGAAAAAAGATTACCCGCCAGCCACCCTACATCTTGCCAGCAAAAAATGCTTTGTTGTGGTGCGTTGTCCCGTTTAGCAGATGGTCTAATGTAAAGAGCGCACTTGTTCATCAATAGTTATTTATTTCACAAAAAAGATTCATGATTAAATTGTTGTAAAAGAGACTCATAATACTAATTTCTATTTTAGCGTTCTAATCTATGCCTTCATGAATAAGAGGAAATATAATTTCAGGCTGTAAGATCTACTCAGAATAGCAATCTGCTTGCTACTGTGTCAAGTCAAATGAATTTAGAGTCCATAAAGGAGGTTATTCTATGATTAGCCTATAAAAGCAGAGAATGAGAGAGGGAGTGGGAGATGGAGACTATAGTTCCTCCATCTTCAGGGAGAATGCATTTTTGAAGATCAGTGAGAAACGTGGGTGGTGGGTGGGTGGCGGGTCGGAAAACAAAACCCACATGAGATGAAACAGGCAGACAGCCTCTTTGTAAACAGAATGGATTCAGAGGAAAGAAGTGGCTGAAGCAGATGCTGAAGTTTCAGCGTTTTTCCTCCTTTACTCCTCCTCTGCTCTTTCCTCCTTTCTGTAGTACAAAGCTGAAGGCAGCAGCGTCAGAACCTGACGACTACAGGGAGCCAGCTCAGATCTGGGTCATGCTGCCACCAGCACAAACCAGGAACATACTGGAGCTTTTACACATCTTCATCTCCACCAAGGCTCCCATGGAGGCATAGAGAAACCTGAAGCCAAGAGGCACGGAGCTGCATCCTAGCACCTGTCATTCACACCCACATTGGTTCATGTTCTGTTTTCAACCTCTCTCTCATATTCTCTCCTCTCATCATGCCTCTCTATATCTGCCATTAGCTGTTACTCTACCATATAATATGCACATGTACTGTATACCTTACTTACCATATAGTAGACAGCGTGTGCTGTTCACACTGCAGAGTTTCTGTGTGTATCTCAGGCAGCCACTGCAGTGACAAGGGCACTGGATCAACCTTTGACAATAACAAAGACATTTCCAAATACAATACAATTGCAATAGTGAGAAAAAAAACTACACGTATCCATTAAAACAATACGCTTGAATTCTCATCACTAACATTCAGCGACAATTAATTTGACCATTGTCGGGTTATAGAATAGTCATGCCAAGGGTTCTTCTACAACATTCAAAGGACATGTTTATTTGGATTAGGCCTAGAGAAGAATAGAGTGGTGAGATAGATGTGGTTGATTTAGATAATGTCTCCATTCTTCTTTGTTGGGAATTGTTTGGACCAGAGCCTGCATTACAGTTATTGATGAGGAGATTCAGATAGGCAGGCTGGAGGACACAAGGCTTTTGTTTTGAGTAGAGTAGAGGTGCAATCAGCATGCAGTTAGTGAAGAAAGGTGAAGCTACAATAAATACGTATAGATGGATATTTTAAACATATATTGAGATTGATTAGAATATGAAGTGTTCAAATCAAGTGAGTTGATCATAGTTGTTCATTTCCATCATCAACAACTAGCCTACTCTCAGTATTAAAATACCTGAGTAGGAATTTAGATATCGGCCAACACTTGGGTAATGTAAAGCTCAGAATAGACATCAATAGGATGCGGTTTTGGTTAAGGACGAGATTATCAGAATAGCGACTGGTGGGCCGTATGTCACTGGGTTGACCAGTGGAAATTCTAAATTGTCTGGTGACACACTTGAATGGAGAGTTTTGTCCGGTCGTGGGAAAAGCTCGCTTGGTCGTTTCACAAATCCAGCGTATAGCCTCCTCCTACTGAATCAAACCAATTAGCCAGGAGCGCGCTCCAGCCATTGAGAGCCACTGTAGGCTCTGAGAGGAGTTGTTGGTTGAATGAAAATGCATCCCCGGATTTGGTTCTCCAAGAGAAGCTATAGAAGTTGCCTTTTGAAGGACGGCTATAGCACCGTGAAGGGCCAGGCAGAAAGTCCAAATTGAGACACTTGAATCATTTGGGCGATTAGGTGTGCACACAATGCGTAAAAGTATTGTGTGACTCACATGGGAGGTATAATGCATTTAAAATCTACAAAAACCATGAATATCTTAAGTGTTCTTCCTTTCTAGGTAACACAACTCAATGTGAGAACACAACTACATGTTTTTATTCCTGAAATGATGCGTTTATGTAATGACATGGATCTCTTGACTTAATATCGACTGAAAGATATCATTAGCCTACGCTTATTCAGAATATCAGTGCAAGGGGTAGGCAAAGCCTACATAGCTCATCTTTTTCATAGGCGTTGGACTACAGTAGGCCTAAATACGTCATAAGGGCTAATAAGGGCTTGCTGTCCCCAGTCCACCTGGCCATGCTGCTGCTCCAGTTTCAACTTCCACCTGACTGTGCTGCTGCTCCAGTTTCAACTGTTCTGCCTTATTATTATTCGACCATGCTGGTCATTTATGAACATTTGAACATCTTGGCCATGTTCTGTTATAATCTCCACCCGGCACAGCCAGAAGAGGACTGGCCACCCCACATAGCCTGGTTCCTCTCTAGGTTTCTTCCTAGGTTTTGGCCTTTCTAGGGAGTTTTTCCTAGCCACCGTGCTTCTACACCTGCATTGCTTGCTGTTTGGGGTTTTAGGCTGGGTTTCTGTACAGCACTTTGAGATATCAGCTGATGTACGAAGGGCTATATAAATAAAAAATAAAAAAAATAAAAAAAATAATAGCGGCCATTTTCTGGAAAATGTAAACCTTTCCACCTTTTTAAGAATGATATCAATATGAGCTACAAATCTTAATCCATTTCATTAAACCTTAATTCAATATGTGTTTGCGTGTATGTAAACCTGATTTATGCAGTGAGAACTATAAGGAATACAGCCTCAACTGTGGATACTTTTATGCAACAAAGCTTTATTCATATTCAGGCCTGAATACCAATTGTTACAGTTCACGCATATGACTGGATTAAGTTATGTATTCCTCTGAACGGAATAAAGGCTTTTTCTGAAGTATTTTTCGTTTTAGAAGATGTTTTAGGCAAAAACACTCCAGATGCTTTGCGTGATGGAATAAATAAATATATAAAGAGCATTCTTGCTCCAAGCATACTAAACAAAAGTGGGACAAATATACACTTCAATTCACAGCATGATTGTAGAAAATGTTGTCTTTTCATTTAATGCTATAAAGATGATCCTACTTATATTTTGAGAATATCTTCTCTAACTTAAGTAAGAAAACGTATTAAAAATCATTTCGGGTTGTAGCAGGTTTTGAGGAATTCAGAAGTGTTTCAACAGATGTCTATAATAAGTGATTAGGGAAAATTGTTATAACTTACCGGAAAGGCACTGAGGTATTGGCCTGTAATTGCATATCAATTATGTTATTTTGTGTCTTTACTCCCAGACACCATTTATTCCTGTCCGAGTCGCAGGTTTGGAGGACATTCCTACTTTCGGTTAGCTAGCTTTATGACGGCCGAGTAACACTCATACAGCTAGATAACCAAAGATAGCAACCGACTCCTTCTCGTACATACTGCCAGAGTATCGTATGGGTTCCACCTAACATGAAAAATAAACATTTTGTTAATGCAATAATTAGCCTAATAATGACACTGCTACCACCAATTGGTATCCATAAATGTGTCCCCTTCCCCCCAAAAATATAATAATAATAAATAGGCCTACATCAATAGAAATATTTCCGATTATTAGTTGATGTGCAGGCCATGGGGTCGGTGAATAAGACCCTGGGAAAGGTTTTAATCTGTCTCCATCTCTAACTACTCTCACTGATATAGACCCATGCATGGTGACATCACAAGCATGTAGGCCTATAGGCCTACAAGCCTGGCCTGGACGAGCAACCAGCTTCCCGCCTTTTGTGAAAGATCCTTAAATTCTGCAAAACTTAAATCATCGCGATATTAAATCCCGAGTCACTTTAGAGTAAATCGATCAATAGACTCTCAACCAGCGGAGGACTTGGCTCACATTGAAATGTTCCATTTATAGGCCTATAGTTCTGCTCCCATACACCATCACCGTCTTCACCACTTAGGATTCCACTCCCACTACATATCTTATGACAATAATGAGGATCAATTCATGTAAAAACATATCACAGGCGATTTAATTGCATCGATTGGCATCGTATTTGCACGCAGTAGGCACGCTATTATAGGCCTAGCGACTTTTCCAGAAAAATAGCCTGTGTCTATTATGGAAAGGACTGCATGGCACTATACGTCACCTATGATCATTATAATGAAATGATATGATTATTATTATTATTCTTATTAATGTCATATTATTATTGGAATCCTTAGTCTATAGGCTATTTATATATCTGGATATCATTTAGTTTCTTACCCCTCCTGGAAAAATGTATCTATTTCAAACGATCATAGAGGATACCCACACTAACACACAATTGGGCTATTCATTAACTAATTCATTCATTTCTCACAAGGGAGTGTAAAAAACACAAGCTAAATCATGTCATCAAGTAGAACGCGTGTAGGCCTTTAGACCATCATTATTTTACCGGGTTTAGTATTGTAGCTAGTCTATCTATAATGAGCCTTCTGCACATGTTTTAATAAAGACTAATCTTGTGATGAACCCACGTTTCCCTTTATCAGTGCGTCTTACGTCATAGCTTTTAATTGAAAAAGTCACGAATAATAGTGATCTTGTAAGCAATTTCCAAATAATTTCGATTTAACACATCAATAATTTAACACAACGCAATGTTGTTTGTTATTAATATAATGCAACAATTAAAATATTTACAGAAATTGACACAACTTTATTGCTATGTTACAGAATAGCCTAAATAATTGCATATTTTATGTACATGTCTTTGTATGTGGGTGACATTACACATCCTAATGTAAGGATGAGGATATTCCTACAAAACAGTTAGGTTACCAGGCAATAGGCTACATTTGAAACTGCCCAATTTCATCACACCGACTATCTTACTAAATGAACGTAGAAAATAATATAACCAATATACCATATAAATAAAACCCCTAGCAGTATCTACATGACCAAAAGGACTGCGTTTATTTCACAAATAGGCCTATACATGTCATAGAGGCTATACAGGGCGATGTAGATCTATCCGCGCTTTCGACTATATAAGCCTAGGCTACAGTTGATCAGATCAGACACAGGTTAATTTGTCCCATAATTAGCCAGCTTTACTAGATCAATTCAGACTCTTTAACACTGTATATAAATATATAAATTATGGTCAGAATTGATGGCTGCGATATGGTAAACAAAGATGAGTGTCTGCAGCTAGCGGTAGGCTATATAGCCTGAAATAAACTCACATCGACGTCTATTGAATAAGGAATCCTTACTTTTCAATGCGAGGACATTTTTCCTGGTTCTTTTGCCATCCAACGGAGGGAGGCGCACCCGCGTGGAAGGCAGCAGTAAGGGTTCCGGTATAGGATGAGAAGCATATGGCTAGCCTATAGAATAGGTTTTTACCGAGGAAATGAAATCAGATGATGTACCTATGAAGAGAGGACAGTACAGAAAACGATAAACGCTTCTTATCCAAAATCCGCCTTCGAAGCAGGTGGAGGCAGCCAGTTTCTAAAAGGCGCTGTCGATGCTCAAACCGATCCATGTCGAATTGGTGGTTTATTTCCGAGGTTGTGAGATCCCTTAACCGTTATTTCACTTGTCTCTCGTGGATGGCATACGAGATGGTATCTCTCGACGGATTATAAATCAAAGCGCGGTCCTCCCGTGGCCCGTTAGTTTATCCATTGTGGCTCTCCTCCGTGCCTCCGTTGCTCTCACTACCCTGAGAGCATAGAGTTTTTTCTCTAAATGCTTCTTCCTCTGACAGTTCTCTCCTGCAGTGACGTCACTCCAGCAGCAAACGGCCGAGTGACCAATCACAGACAGGCTACACTGTCGGAAAGAGACACTCTAGACCTGACACATGGGCACCCACAGGCAGGCCGTAATAGATGAAATCATCAGAGCACCCTATTGGCTGTACTGTGTGTGTGTTTGTGTGTGTGTGTGTGTGTGTGTGTGTGTGTGTGTGTGTGTGTGTGTGTGTGTGTGTGTGTGTGTGTGTGTGTGTGTGTGTGTGTGTGTGTGTGTGTGTGTGTGTGTGTGTGTCAGGTACAACAGTGAGCATACACGTGTGAGTTAATCATGCTTTGCGCGTATGCCATTTTATGAGCGAGCGCTTCTTCTATCCATGTTTAGGCTATAGGCTACTTGAGATAATATTACCGCCTGTTTATTACACTATATAAGTAAAAGATCGAAAGATTACCCCAAACTTGGTTTCTTATGGCAAGGGGTAGGCTACAATTTGATTGCACGGGTTTTATGTACGTTTGGTGACTTTTACGCAGGTTTATACCTGTGTGTGTCTGTGTATTTGTGTTTATTAGATGTACCCCCTCCCATTAACTCTGTATGAATGTTATTGGATGAGGACATACTGAGCTAGGCCTAGTATTGCCCAATCCACCTTCGGGTGTTGGTGTGGCAGATTTAAATTAAGCTAATTCGGATGAAATAGGGTGCTAGAATAGGCCTATCATCGAAGGAGAGAGAGGGAATCTATTGAAACTGGATTTTGCCTTGTAGTTCTGTGCTTTGATACTATACGCCCCCAGTGTAAGATCTGCTCTGTGGTAGTGTGCTTCGTAAAGATGCTGTGTAGCTATTCATAATAAATTAACTATACATCTGTTAATGTCATTTCTATGTCTTTATGATATTTATTAGGCTATATTATCCTAGTTTTTTAGCATTACATTTTTTTTCTCCAACCGTTTTGGCAAACTGTCCAGGTGGGCTATGGGTTAGTGCGTGCTATGTGATGAGACGTAATCAATGCAGCTTGCTATATCTTCATTTATCAGCTGAGCTATTTAAGCCTGCAGTCTACACTTTTAGCATGAGCATTTTCTTCTCGCTAATCCCCCTTTTTACCTTCAATGCTTGGCACTCTCCATGTTTCATGTTTGAAAGCAGATATTCTACACCACAACGTTCCGCTCCAGCAGTGTATGTAGCCAATAGGCAATGAGAATAGAGAAAATACAAATACTTTATGGAGGGTAAATGATTTTATGGTTCATAGAATGTCGTGATCTAATTTCTCTAAACTATCAAACCGATTGAAGTTTCAATTAAGTTTGCAATATCACAGCCAACAAATCAATCTTAAAATAACTCAAAAACCTATTTGGACTATGTTTTGTGGGTATTCAATTTTCCCCAGGCTTGGAAGACGAAATTCTTGAACTTATCTCTGATCTCCTCTCTGCCCCAGTCGGACAGGGAAGTAGAGAAAATAATATGCAGAGATACTGTAAAAAGTGTAATTTTTATGCACCATTTATGTACCGTTTATGTACCATTTATGTACCATGTAGGTACCATTTTGGGTGGTGGTCCAAACAAAGGTAATGCATGATTATACGAGCTCTCAGTGATGGAGCACCTTGTAATAAAACTGATCTTAATATGTTTTGTATAGAAATACATGTATTTGCGAGACAACGGCAAAAAGGCATTAATAACATACGTTCTTTTTTAAAGGCTTTTTGGAGTAGGTATAATAACTGGACAGGCTTGACTGTGCATTTTGTCTAATGCAACAACAACAACAAAATTGGTACTGAAGGCATTCTAGTTTTTATTTTTGGTGAAATCATATGGTTATACTTGTGTGAGGCAGATTGTCTTCACTTGGCTATTTACTCAATTAGATCACACACACACGAACGCACGCACGCACAGACGCACGCACACACACGATATATCTTCCTCTATTATTTCTTATTTCTCGTGTTTTTATTATTTTAAATGTTTCTTTTAGTTATACTTTTTTATATTGAATACTGCACTGTTGGGTAGGGCTTTCAAGTGAAGCATTTCACTGTACTTGTACATGTGAAAAATAAACTTTAAATACACACACACGCAATCTTTACCTCACACACAAATGGATTTTCGAATGGATAAAAATATTCATTAATCGATCATAGACTCATGTCATGGACTAATGTCACGAGGGACTTTGTGGGGTTGATGGCTCAGGCAGTGACAGAACACGTCGCGGAGATAGCGGGTCAGTTCTTGACCTCTAAACCCTAGGTTTTGTTATAACAAAGTGGTGCTTTCACTGAGTCCGGTCTCTCCTTGTAGAGAGGGTAATTTAAGGTTAGGTTAAGTGCTTGTGTCTCTATAGACAGACGGATTACTAGCTTGTTAACCAATTGTGCGAGCCATTGTCAGATAATGCATTGTAAAATCGTTTATCAAAATAAAATGCCTGCAGTGATGTTACCCAGGTCAGCCTAAAAATTATATCTTTCCATAGCCTTTATTCACACATATTAACCTGCTGAATCTCCAGATCAAATTGTTGAAATATATCCCAAATAGCAGTTTTTTTGCAATCCGTAAATCGATTACATCGAATAATGCTGAAGCGCGTATAGACTTTTTAATCTTAATTTTATGTCACTGACCCGTGGTTTGACTGTCATCTGAAAAGAGAGGATGGGCCTATAAGAAATTCACGAAGAGGTTTGAATAATGGTCCAACTGACTTGGGTTATACCGACATCTAGTGCTCGATTAATGTTTTTTCATTCCTCGTGTTATCATACTGTAAAGTCAATGGGATATGCTCTAGGCATAATCTCTATAACGTGTGTAATCGAAAATGCAATATATAATCTTAATTGGGCAATTAAGAGAATTTCGTAAATGTTAGGTCCATTTCAATTTGTTTCAACATTGTCATATAGGATTCCTAATTGTTTGTGTCAGATGTTTTGTAATATATCAGAAATGATGCTATTAAATCACCAAAGTTATAGTCGAGACACAAACATCCTACTCTACAATAGATAGTTTATATTTTATATTTCTCCCCCAATGCATATTCTCATCTCCTAAAAAAGTTTACAAACTACAATCAATGTTCTATAAGATATTTTTTCTAATATGCGAATATAATACACACTAAACCTAGGAATTAGATTCACTGCACAAAGAGTCTTTGTTTTGTTTGAAGAAGTCAAATGCAATCTTTTCCATGTTTGGTGCAGACAAGACTTTAAAATGATTTGTATAGTCCTAAATTAGCTTTGTTTTTGCAGTTGGTTAGCAAATTAATGAAAGTGTTCAATATGTAACTTTAGAACTAAAGTTGTGTTCTAACAAATGGCAGTGCACAGTTTCAGAGATCTAGAATTATAGATTTTTAACATTAAATGATAATAACATGTTTCATGTGTTTTAATTTGTTTGCATTATTACATGCCTCCTTATAATAAACAATAACATGTTGACATATCATTGATACACGCCATTTCGATGCATGTGTGTGAGTTAGTTGTTATACGTTGGTAAATTAGGCCAACAACAACAAGGTAACCTGGCAACATGTGCGTGCGTGTGTGTGTGCGTCTGTGTGCCTGCGTGTCTGTGTGTCTGTGTGTGAGAGATATTTCTTTACAATTGATTTCCTTGCGATTTTCCAGTAAGTTGACGCGCGCCACAAATGTCCGAAATAAGGTGTCTTCGACTGGTGTCTTGGATGGGTGTCAAACACATAGCCTAAGCAAGGGATGGGGAACTGGCCGCCTGCGGGCAGATCCCCATTTGAAGTGTATAGAACAAAGTTGTTCTTTAAAATTAGTATTGAGTAGGCCTATATGACACAGTATTTGACCGATCAAGCTTATTTTCCATAAGTAGAGTTCAAAATGCATATACCATTATTATGTGTCAAAATGTTATTAGTTGAGCCTCCGTATGGAATAATGTTGGGAGGAGGCTATGGGCCATTCATTGCACATCTGAAATGACTGCAGTGGGTGGGTTTATGATGGAAATAGGACGGAAATCCTACTAGAAAGTTAAACGAAACGATCACCATTTACTTACCCCCCTCGAGTCCTCGAGTCCTTTAGTTCCGCAAGGACTCGGCATCAAGGGCAGGGAAAGAAAGGCTACAAACTTTTCCGTTTTGAATTTAGGTAATGTCGCTCCTTCCTCCTGGAAGGTTATGAGTAAAAAGGTTCCAGTCATTTGGTGCCATCTAGTGTATGAATCCATAAAGTCAAACAATTAAAATGGTAGGCTATTTGACACTAACAGTCAACAATGAATAACAAACACACTTCGATTAAACAAATGGGGGTGAAAAACAATTAATCAACAAATGGTTTCTACAAACGTATGTTCCATAATATGCATACAACATTTGATGACCATCATCAAATTAGAAAAAGGGCAGATGTAGCCTAGCCAGCACAGGCTGGATTGCAAATGTTCGTAAATGCTTGCAAAACATATCTGCTTTCCAGACCTGAACCTTTTAGTTGGGGCTTTTGTCCATTTATTAGCAGCAAATATTAAAATAACAAGAATTAGATACTGGCAGATGTAATTACCATCTGCCATATCATAGTTCCAAAGGGTTAACATTGAGCAAGAATAGTATGCTCTCCTTACCTATGCATCCCTAATTACTGGTCACCTGTGTGTCTATATAGGCCTACATGTGACCATGACCCATGACCCAACATAGTGCCCTCTACTGTAGGACTAGCCTAGAAATTAATTGGAATATACAAAGACAGACAAACCATAGACAGCACAACACAACAACTATATAAGTAGGTCAACATGGCTCCTATAGCAGACATGGTTAACAAATCCATGTCCTTTTGTCACTTCGTCTGAATTACAACACTAACCACACTGCAACTCTCAGAGAACTGCTTGGCTACATGCAACAATGTGGGACGAGCACCATTATCTTATATCAGATTGCACGACGGCTGTCTGCACTGATCAGTTTTTATATCAAATTATTTTCTTACAGATATTTCAAAGTAGTGTGATGGATATTATTAAAACTCAGATCTACTGAAAAGCTTAGAATCCACCTATTCACTCAGAACCTAGCAGAGGGCCATGGAGATGACCCCAGTCTGTCAACCTGTAATTACAGCTCAGCTAACAGGAAGAGGTGCTCTTTAGGCTTGTCTGGAGAACGCTAAAAGACAGCATGTCAGTCGGTAAGCCTACAAGACAACAATATGTATTTTGCAGGTGCACAAATGTGTAAAAACCTAGTTTATGAACATCCAGTCAACTTATATAGTTGTAGACACAAAGCACCAGATTCTGCTGATGGAGAACCAAAGGCTGGTCCAAGCCCTACTCTGTCTGTAGCAGGATGTCCCTTGGGGACATCCACAGAGCCACAAGCGCGCCCAAAAGGGGATGTGAAGCCACCAGAGTGGCTGAAAGACCTATTACGTGAAGAGAAAACATACTGCTGGGGAACATACCCAGCAAAAAGAGACTGTACCTAAGTTAATGTTCATACTGTGTGATTTAATGCTTTCATACTGTTTCAGGATGGGAAGTAGCATGTTAGATAATAATACTGGTTTCCAAATTGCATTTCAGTTATGCTTCAGTGGTTATGCATGTTGAGTTCTTGTTCATGGGAGAGGGAAAGATGTAGTAGGATGTCCCTTGGGGGCATCCGTACCTAGGTAGGACATGCAAGGGTTAGGTTAATAAACAGGCTGGAGCTAGAACCTCGTTGTCGCGTCTTTATTTTAGATCATACTACACTGTCTACGGGAGACTCCGGGCAGCAGGAAAACTGGCATACCTATTAATTGAGCTGGGAGGTCCAAGTAGACTCAGGGTTTTGGAGTTGACTGGAAAATAATATTCCTGTTCTACGATGTGGTCATTTAGTATCCTGAGATATGGCATCACAGTCTGGTTTGTCAATGTATCAGTCCAACTTAAATCCTAAATTGCCTGCCTGATACAAATTGCCATGAAGGTAATCGGTGTGAGGCAACATCTCTCCCCTGCAGATTGTATTTGAACAGACCTTTACCAGACAAGCACAGAAAGGTGTTTCAGATCCCTCCCATGTAATTTAGTCTGAGTATCACTAGCTCCCCTCAGGCAGACATGAGGGCACCTATACTCAACGGGCGGGCTGTGAATGGGAGCCGGACCAAAAACGGGGTCAATACAAACCGGGCTTCCTTGTATCATAAAACACATATAAAACACGGAATAATGCATAGAATTGCGGGAAAATAGCTTTAAAACAGCAAATAAAAATGTTTGCCACATGCAAATGTGTAGAATTGCGGAAAATTAGCTTTAAAACAGCAACATTTTCTCTCCACCAACAAGAGGGGTGTGAACAGTTTTGGGTCGCATGGGTTGCGAGGTGGGGGTTTTGTTACTACACTGATAAATGACATTATCCATCCGGACCTTTGCCACCTAGGACATTTGTGTGACCGGAGCTTCTCAAATAGTACTTCAGTACCCCTGCTATATGGTACCCACATGTAAGCTGAACAGGTGTAAGCACTGCTTCATTCCCATATCCATCTAATACCTAAACAGCAATAAGTATGGCTGAGCTGTGTTAGTATGCTGCTGACAGAATAAGGGAATATTCAAAGTATTATGTATGTGGCTATATGAGAAGTGTATGATGATAAGTTTAACATGTAATGTATGTATTGTGTTGAGTGTGTAATGTACAGTGTCTAAGACAATTTCCCCCTTGAGCCATTAGTTCACAATATCCTCCTATCCTAAACCCTTACCCTAACCTGAACCTAATTTAAACCTAATTTGCAGGTCAGCAGTGTCCATATAGCCTTATGGTTAGTGCTATATGGGATCCTTGTGACAGCCATACTCTAAACCCTAACTTTAACCCCTACCCTTGCCCTAACCATATCCCTTAATAACCAACCCTAACCATTTAAATGTCAACTTCAAAGGGGTAAGGACATCCCAAGGATCCCAGATAGCAATGATCATAGCCTTTTCCTCTGACACCCCTCATCATTACAGTGCTGAACTGTCTGGCTGTTGAACTCTCACCTTCCTGACCTTGGCCACCTAACCTCTGATTTGTTGCCATGTAGCCCGGCAACTGTGATTCTGAGTGCCAGACCTATTTAGCCTATCAGCTGCAGACAGTTACCTGGTTTTGACCAGTTCAGGCTGATTCTAATGTCAGTCTCCTAGTGATGGGCATTCCGGCTCACTGAGCCGTCTCATTCAGCTCAGCACTCCAAAAAAGAGCCGTCTCTTTTGGCTCCCAAATGGCTCTTTAAAAACACTATGTTTAATATTTTCTCAAGTCAAACAGTTTGCGATAGTTTGACTATGATCTGTGTTAAAACAATTCTAATTAAGTTATTAAATGAAATCATACTTTAACCACAATGTATTTAAAAATGCATTGGTGTGTTATGAAAAATAATGCTTTTAAACATTTACATTTAAAGTAGAACTTTTTAATGTATATAAACAAGGTGCATATAAATCTAACCATTCAAAACGAATACAATCTGAACAACATAATAATAGAATATTGCACCATATCAAAGACAAATAAATAACAATTTGCAACTGCAGCATTCCACCAATTGAAATAAATGTAAAAAAGAAGGATGCTATTACACATGTGCATTTAAAGTGTAACTTTTTAATGTAAAATCAGCAAAAAATGAAACAGTAAAACTACTCATAACTAGACCATGCTATGCAACTTGGTAAAGTATATTTATGCAACAGATTATACTATCTAAACTCAGCAAAAAAAGAAACGTCCTCTCACTGTCAACTGTGTTTATTTTCAGCAAACTTAACATGTGTAAATATTTGTATGAACATAACAAGACTCAACAACTGAGACATAAACTGAACAAGTTCCATAGACATGTGACCAACAGAAATGGAATAGTGTGTCCCTGAACAAAGTGGGGGTCAAAATCAAAAGTAACAGTCAGTATTTGGTGTGGCCACCAGCTGCATTAAGTACTGCAGTGCATCTCCTCCTCGTGGACTGCACCAGATTTGCCAGTTCTTGCTGTAAGATTTTACCCCGCTCTTCCACCAAGGCATCTGCAAGTTCCCGGACATTTCTGGCTCGGCCCTCCTCACGCATCTTTGGTTCACTGGTTGGCACTGCGTGTCTGATTGACAGGAACAACAGGTGAGGCTGTTAGTCTGAGCAGACAGTCAGAATGAATGTGTGTGCGCTTGAGCGTTTAGGCCTATATTATTATTATTTTTTTTTGTTCTTTGAACTAGTTCATTAAAATATTTTTGAGATTATTCAAATCTTTATTTTTAAATATTTTTATAAATAGATTCGGCTCTTCTGATATGCAAGCCGGCTCCCAACGTTCACCTCTTCGAGCCGAATCGCTTGTGAACGACCCATCACTACAGTCTCTTTCAACTGCACAGAGAGAGGGATGCTCCTGTATCTCTGTGCTGCTCCTTTCACCTCTAGACTTCCCCATTAAATTATTACCACCTCCTGACACCTTCATCTGGACTCCTTTAGTGTGTGTGCTTCACTGCCCAAAGTAAGTAGACTTAGTGGAGCCAGAGTGTCTTTGTGTATTAGTTGATGCACCTGTTGTATTCTATGTAACAAACCGTTATTACCTGCTTACTAACTATTCAACTGTTATCCATCTGGTACTTGGTGTAATTTAAACTCAGCAAAAAGAAACGTCCCTTTTTCAAGACACTGTCTTTCAAAGATCATTCGTAAAAATCGAAATAACTTCACAGCTCTTCATTGTAAAGGGTTTAAACACTGTTTCCCAAGCTTGTTCAATGGACCATAAACAATTAATGAACATGCACCTGTGGAACGGTCGTTAAGACACTAACAGCTTACAGACGGTAGGCAATTAAAGTCACAGTTATGAAAACTTAGGACACTAAAGAGGCCTTTCTACTGACTCTGAAAAACACCAAAAGAAAGATGCCCAGGGTATCATGACACAAGGCGAGACCCAGATGCAGACTCAGGAGGCAGATGGTTGGAGTCTTACAATATTTATTAACCAATAGGGGAAGGCAAGAGAATGGTCATGGACAGGCAAAAGGGTCAAAACCAGTGACCAGAGTCCAAAAGGTACCGAAGGGCAGGCAGAATCAATGTCAGGGCAGGTAGGATGATCAGGCATGATCAGAAAGTAGTCCAGAGTCAGGCAGTGGTCAAAACCGGGAAGACTATCAAAAAGAGAATAGCAAAAGGAGTATGGGAAAACACGCTGGTTGACTTGACTAACATACAAGACCAAATGGCACAGAGAGACAGGAAACACAAGGATAAATACACTGGGGAAAATAAGCAACACCTGGAGGGGGTGGAGACAATAACAGGAACAGGTGAAACAGATCAGGGCGGGACACAGGGTCCCTACTCATCTGTGTGAACGTGTCTTAGGCATGCTACAAGGAGGCATGAGGACTGCAGGTGTGGCCAGGGCAATAAATTGCAATGTCCGTACTGTGAGACACCTAAGACAGTGCTACAGGGAGACAGGATGGACAGCTGATTGTCCTCACAGTGGCAGACCACGTGTAACAACACCTGCACAGGATCGGTACATCCGAACATCACATCTGCGGGACAGGTACAGGATTTGAACAACAACTACCCGAGTTACACCAGGAATGCACAATCCCTCCATCAGTGCTCAGACTGTCCGCAATAGGCTAGGAGAGAATGGACTGAGGGCTTGTAGGCCTGGTGTAAGGCAGGTCCTCACCAGACATCACCGGCAACAACGTTGCCTATGGGCACAGACCCACCGTCGCTGGACCAGACAGGACTGGCAAAAGTTATTTTCACCGACGAGTCGCGGTTTTGTCTCACCAGGGGTGATGGTTGGATTTGCGTTTATCGTCGAAGGAATGTGCATTACACCGATGCCTGTACCCTGGAGCAGGAGTTTGTGTATATACAGGACGTACCACCCCCACCTACCGTCCACGAATCATCTCATTGCGGAGCTTTATGGAGCCCTCAGCATTGTTACAACATTTGGGAAGCTGTGTGGTACAAGACAGAGCTCGATTTGCAACCTGGTTTCAGAGCATTTCGTATTATTCTGTACCTGAATCCGAAGACGCCCCATTTAATATGATAGGTTACATTTCGTATCGTATGTATTAATTTGTGGATGTCCAATACCCAATTCGTACAATATGTTTTGAATTTGCAAAATATATGATATGTTACAAATTCTGGCAAAGTGGCTAATGTTAGCTAGCTGGCAAACATTAGCTAAGCTAGGGTTTAGGGTTCATGATAGAGTTAAATTTAGGAGTTAGGTTTAAAGGGTTACGGTTAGGATTAGCTAACATGCTAAGTAGTTGCAAAGTAGCTAAACAATTGTAATTAGTTGAAAAGTTGCTAATTAGCTACAGTTGTCATTATGGTATTTGAATGTATACATTTTGATTACGTGACCAAACACCCTCCTTTCGTTTTTTGCCTGGTCCTCTGCAGAAGTCAGGGCATTCATACTTCTTGTGCTTCATGGAGCAGAGCTGTTGCGTTTATACAGGACCTGCAGTGCCACCTCCCGTTAACCAATCATATAAATATAGAGCTATATGGAGCCCTCCACATTGTTACAACGTTTGGGAGGCGCAAAGTATGCTATTACGGAACTCAATTTGGCCTCGGCATGCCTACGTTATTGCGTCACACCATCCATATGGCGCTTCCGCCCACATGTTCAAATCAAGCATAAATTGGCTCTTAACGTTAACGTTACTGTCTGTGTTGCCAACCAGGCACCCCCATAATACATCACCCCTCTTCAACTGAAATATCGACAATGTTTTTCAGCCCGGGCACCGATTTGAGGTCGGCAACTGTGATATGAATAGCCTGCGTGATGATAACAAAGATCTAACTTAGCTAATGTTATTTAGCTTCACATATTCCTCTCTGGTGATAACAATGGCTATTTTCAGCAGAACCTTTTTATTTGGATGCATTGTCATCCCATCATGTGAGAATCTAGTTTTGTGAAACAAAAGAAAATGAACGAGCTTGCCAGAGTCGAACCTAGAATCTTCTGATCCGTAGTCAGACGCGTTATCCATTGCGCCACAAGCCCGCTTCTATACCATACGCCCACCATTGCCTTTTTATTATTGGTTTATTCCTGGCTTGTGCGTAATTTCTCCGGAGGCGGACGGCTATATGATTGGTCCTCACCCTGCTGTTAATATTCGGGGACATCAAAGATTTTCTTAGGTGCATTTTTTTATTCGTTTTTCTGAGATAGCTACACGTCGAGCATTTTGTCCAGGAGACCTATTGTTGACTCTGTATGTATTCATTCTAACATATATATAGTTATATTCTTGTGTATTGTATTTTATTACTCTTGTGTTACTATTTTATTTTCAAACTGCATTGTTGAGGGCATTTCACGGTAAAGTTTACACCAGTTGTATTCGTCGAATGTGACAAATACAATTTGATTTGCATGTATCCCCCCCTAAATATAATATACATATAACTAAATGCCCCATGAGCTTAGCTGTCATTACTCCAATGTTGGTCTTACACTGTAAATGTAAGTACATGTACACTGTGTAGCTTCAAAACATAATAACAACAATAATTTTGATATCAAGGATGGCCATCTTCTGTCTATGAATTTGAGAGTGTTGTTACATTTCTCCTGCCCCACCCCTCAGCTTTTTACCAAAACAGTGGTTGTTGCAACTGTGGCCGGCAGCCATTTTAGGCCTAGGTTTCTAAGTCCTCTCACTGTCAACTGCGTTTATTTTCATCAAACTTAACATGTGTAAATATTTGTATGAACATAACAAGATTCAACAACTGAGACATAAACTGAACAAGTTCCTCAGACATGTGACTAACAGAAATTGAATAATGTGTCCATGAACAAAGGGGGGGTCAAAATAAAAAGTAACAGTCAGTATCTTTTGTATCCGTATCTCTCATACTGCTCCACGCAGTATGAGTGCCCTGCCTTCTGCACAGACCGCATCTCAGTAAACGCTGTATGTCTATTGCTGACGCTAGATTGACCAAGCTGCTAGCTTTATGCTAACCAATCACATTCAGTTTCATTACAAATAATTTACCAGGAACTGCCCAATAAAAAGTTGCTATTTTGACAATTTAGAGCAGGAGAGGGCTTGTGGCGCAATGGATAACGCGTCTGACTACGGATCAGAAGATTCTAGGTTCGACTCCTGGCAAGCTCGTTCATTTTGTTTTTGCGCCACCCATCCAAATCACAAAACGAGATTCTCACATGATGGGTTGTCTATTCAGTTCATCCAAATAACAAGGCTCTGCGGAAACAATGCATTGTTATCAGTAATAGAGGCATATGTGAAGCAAAGTAGCGTAAGCTAGCTAAAGTAAGCTTTATTCCACTATCATCACGCAGGCTATTCATAACACAGTTTGCCAACCACACAAATCGGGGCCGGGCTGCTGTACTGAGTGAGATAAAACGTTAAGAACATTGTCTATATTTCAGTAGGAGGACGTGATTTGTTATGGGGGTGCCCGGTTATCATCACAGACAGTAGTGTTAAGAGCCAATTTATGCTTGATCTGAAAATTTGGTCGGAGGCGCCATATGAATGGTGTGATGCTATTTCCGGAATCTCAGTAGGCACGCAGAGGCCAAATGGAGCTCTTTGCTTTGTGTCTCCCAAATTTTGTAACAATGTGGAGGTTTCCATATAGCTCTGCATTTTCAACCTAAAGTCTGTGAGTTCAAATCTAATAACTCACAATTTGAACTAATTAGCAACTTTTCAACTAATTACTACTTTTTAGCTACTTTGCAACTAACGTTACTTAGCATGTTAGCTAACTCTTCCTTTTTATCTAACCCTAACCCCTAGCCTAGCTAACGTTAGTCACCTAGCTAGAATGTGTAACATACCTTATGTTTTGCAAATTCGAAACAGATTATACAGTTTCACTACCAATAATTTACCATGAATTGACCAATTACAAAATAGCAATTTTGGCGTCTTTTTGCAGCTGCGGGCTTGTGGCGCATAACGCGTCTGACTACGGAGCTTCTATCTCAAGGCCATCAGACTGTTAAACAGCCACCACTAACATTGAGTGGCTACTGCCAACACACTGTCAATGACACTGACTCTACTCCAGCCACTTTAATCATGGGAATTGATGGGAAATGATGTAAATATATCACTAGCCACTTTAAACAATGCTACCTTATATAATGTTACTTACCCTACATTGTTCATCTCATATGCATATGTTGATACTGTACTCTATATCATCGACTGCATCCTTATGTAATACATGTACCACTTTAACTATGCCACTTGGTTTACATACTTATCTCATATGTATATACTGTACTCGATATCATCTACTGTATCTTGCCTATGCTGCTCTGTACCATCACTCATTCATATATCCTTATGTACATATTCTTTATCCCCTTACACTGTGTATAAGACAGTAGTTTTTTTTGGAATTGTTAGTTAGATTACTTGCTTTTTATTACTGCATTGTCGGAACTAGAAGCACAAGCATTTCGCTACACTCGCATTAACATCTGCTAACCATGTGTATGTGACAAATAAAATTTGATTTGATTTGATTTGATCAGAAGATTCTAGGTTCGAATTCTGGCAAGTGGAACCGCTTGCTTCCGTCCCTCTCGCCCCTACCTCGGCTTGAACATCAACAACAGTCACGTCACCCACAAAGTTTTGTTTACCCATCACTCCACAAAAGCTGCGGCTCTTGCAGAGCAAGGGGAACAACTACTTCAGGTCTCAGAGCGAGTGACGTCACCCGATTGAAACACTATTAGCGCGCACCACCGCTAACTAGCTAGCCATTTCACATCGGTTACACAAGCTCGAACGTTTTTTGCCCCTTACATTGAGGCATATCTTATCCAGGATCGTTAGATCAGTATTAGAAATCATTGTGTACCATATTTGCCCTCTGTAGCAGCCAAACTAATTTATAGACTACACTACCGTTCAAAAGTTTGGGGTCACTTAGAAATGTCCTTGTTTTTGAAAGAAAAGCAATTTTTTTGTCCATTAAAATAACATCAGAATTGATCAGAAATACAGTGTAGACATTGTTAATGTTGACTATTGTTGACTATTAATGACTATTGCAGCTGGAAACAGTTTATTTTTAATGGAATATCAACATAGGCATACAGAGGCCCATTATCAGCAACCATCACTCCTGTGTTCCAATGGCACGTTGTGTTAGTTAATCCAAGTTTATCATTTTAAAAGGCTTCTGAAACTCATCAGTCTATTCTAGTTCTGAGAAATGAAGGCTATTCCATGTGAGAAATTGCCAAGAAACTGAAGATCTCGTTCAACGCTGTGTACTACTCCCTTCACAGAACAGCGCAAACTGGCTCTAACCAGAATAGAAAGAGGAGTGGGAGGCCCCGGTGCACAACTGAGCAAGAGGACAAGTACATTAGAGTGTGTAGTTGAAAAACAGACACCTCACAAGTCCTCAACTGGTAGCTTAATTAAATTGTACCCGCAAAACACCAGTCTCAACGTCAACCGTGAAGAGACGACTCCGGGATGCTGGCCTTCTAGGCAGAGTTGCAAAGAAAAAGCCATATCTCAGACTGGCCAATAAAAAGAAAAGATTAAGATGGGCAAAAGAACACAGACAAATCTGGATTTGGCAGATGCCATGAGGACTCTACCTGTCCCTATGCATTGTGCCAGCTGAGAAGTTTGGTGGAGGAGAACTAATGGTCTGGGGCTATTTTTCATCTTTTGGGCTAGGCCCCTTAGTTCCGGTGAAAGGAAATCTTAACTCTACAGCATACAATGACATTCTAGACGATTCTGTGCTTCCAACTTTGTGGCAACAGTTTGGGCAAAGCCCTTTCCTGTTTCAACATGACAATGCCCCATGTACAAAGCGAGGTCCATACACAAATGGTTTGTTGAGATCGGTGTGGAAGAACTTGACTGGCCTGCACAGAGCCCTGACCTCAACCACCTTTGGGATGAATTGTAACGCTGACTGTAAAGCCAGGCCTAATCACCCAACATCAGTGTCCAACCTCACTAATGCTCTTGTGGCTGAAAGGAAGCAAGTCCCCACAGCAATGTTCCAACATCTAGTGGAAAGCCTTCCCAGAAGAGTGGAGGTTATTATAGCAGTAAAGGAGGGACCAACTCCATACTAATGCCCATGGTTTTAGTATGAGATGTTTGACGAGCAGGTGTCCACATACATTTGGTAATGTATATGTAAATAGATCATATATGTCTATATTTTCATTTTCTTGGAAAGCTGTGAGCGCTATTATATGATACAATATCAAGTTGCATCTACAACTTGCCATCAACTGATTTCAGCCAGTGTATGGCTGTGGAGTGACTGCATTGTTTGAATGTCATTTTGGCATATTGGAAGTTAATGGAAAAATGTATAGAATCATTCTTCTAGAACTGTCTGGCTAACTAACAATCATACAGTGTAGTTACATTCTTCAAATTCATTATTTCACACAATATTTTATCAGAGCACAGACCAACTCCCTGACCAAAATGGTTGATTTTTATCCCATCGTTATAAGTTTAATTCCCATTGTAGTATTCTAATTCTATGACGACTAGCCACCCCTCGGAGCCTGGTTCTACCCTTCTAGGGAGTTTTTCCCTAGCCACTGTGCCTCTGCATTGCTTGCCATTTGGGGAATTAGGCTGGGTATCTATATAGCACTGATGTAAAAGGGGCTTTACAAAATACATTTGATTGATTGATGTCCAAATGTATGGCATTATGCATTTAAGATAGCAATTTTTATAAATTATTTAGCCAACAAACCACAACTTTCAATATTTTTTATATTACGCCTTTACAACATATTAGTCAGTCAGAGATTACAGAAGCAAGAATCGTATTTTATTTCACATACAGAAATGGGTAGTGATGACAAAATAGCAACAGTGAAAAGTATAACCGATGATGACAACGTCTATGATTGTAAAAGCTGATATGAATTACACCGGAGGAAAAGAAAAGTGCTTGATATAGAAAATGAAGAGCATTCTTCCAACATTTATTCATAAAACCACAAATATAGAAAAATAAGAATGAATGAATACAAAAGATACTTACAGTTGCTCCAGTTTCAACTGTTCTGCCTTATTATTATTCGACCATGCTGGTCATTTATGAACATTTGAACATCTTGGCCATGTTCAGTTATAATCTCCACCCGGCACAGCCAGAAGAGGACTGGCCACCCCACATATGCTCTCTCTAATTCTCTCTTTCTTTCTCTCTCTCGGAGGACCTGAGCCCTAGGACCATGCCCCAGGACTACCTGACATGATGACTCCTTGCTGTCCCCAGTCCACCTGACCGTGCTGCTCCAGTTTCAACTGTTCTGCCTTGTTATTATTCAACCATGCTGGTCATTTATGAACATTTGAACATCTTGGCCATGTTCTGTTATAATCTCCACCCGGCACAGCCAGAAGAGGACTGGCCACCCCACATAGCCTGGTTCCTCTCTAGGTTTCTTCCTAGGTTTTGGCCTTTCTAGGGAGTTTTTCCTAGCCACCGTGCTTCTACACCTGCATTGCTTGCTGTTTGGGGTTTTAGGCTGGGTTTCTGTACAGCACTTTGAGATATCAGCTGATGTACGAAGGGCTATATAAATCGATTTGATTTGATTTGACTTACAGGTTATAAAACAAATACATACAATACGAAAACAGGATAAAAAAAATAAGTTCATTTCGACATGTTGAATTGAACTTGATTCTGTTGCATTTTAAACAGGATCCTGCCATTAAGTCCTTTGGCATTTAAACTGAATTCTGCCTAAGGTCCTTTTGCATTTCAACTTGATTCTACCATGAGGTCCTTGTGCTTTTAAACAGGATTTTTCCTCACATCAATTCTGGAATTGTTTGAGATCAGTGGTCCGGTGTTGAGGCTGGATCGGCGGGACTCTCTGCGTGATTTGGCAAATGGCAGAGATGTTGTCCCACTCCAAGGGCCCGTACCAGTCTGAACCACCCGGTTTACAGGCGTCTCCATGGCCACCTGCTGCTGTAGCTCCTCCATGCCGCAGGGGTCCTCGGTGGGGAGGGAGGAACGCCTCCATGTGGCAGGGAGAGGTGCGTTGACCAGCTCCCTTATTTCCTCCCGGGACCTGGTTGGTCTCTCTGGCTCCCCTGGCCCTCCCCTACGGCTGTCGTCTGGGCCTCGGCTCAGCCTCTCCACACTGCCACTGCCTATTCTGCCCTCAAAGACTGAAACTGCAACGCAACATATAAAATAATGAATATTCACATGCCTCACAGCACAGCACTGAACAGGACAGACTAAGAGGAATACTCAGTCACAAACACTGAATACTTATTATTCCCTGACAGATGTGCATATTTTACATGAGATAGAGCAGATGTCTGAGTATTTGAGCAGATGAGGATTATTTTAGCAGAAATCAGAGATTGGATTGTTTTTTAATACCCATACCTTCTGTTATCTTACCTACATTATGTTACATTAATGTACTTTACCCACTGACTAGAGCGCTTTGAAAAAAATAACAATAGTATGTCCCTATCCAAAATGAGCCATACATTACCCTTTCCCTGCTCCATGGGTTGGCTGGTGTTGCCACACAGCTCCCTGAACCGGTTGCTCAGTTCCAGGTTGGCAGTCTTGTAGTGGTTGAGCTCTTTACTGAGGTTATGGATCCAACCTTCGTACTGCCTCTGCCTCCCCGCCAGGCCCTCGTCCATTTGCTCTGTAGGGAAGTAAACATCAGGGGGACCACAACAATACCTGAGGAACACTGCGCTGCAGATAATGGGCCTGGTGGCTGTTATCACACTGGGTGTAGGAGGGTTGAATGGGAGGTATAGACATGGCAAACTGAATGGAGATAAAATATCAACAATATATATATATTTTTAAAAAGATATGCATAGTTGTGCCTGTGTCTCATTTTGTTGGCTTGAGGTGGAGCAAAAACGGCAAATGTGCCTAAATCTTCGTTGAAAACAAAAAATGTTGGTTATATTCTGACATGTTCTGCCTAAATCCTACAGGTGTGTGAGGCCCACCTCGGCACTGCTGCAGCAGTAGCTGTACACTCCTCTCGTGCTCCTTCTGCTGCTGTGTGAGCCTGCGGTCCGTGTCGAGCTGCGTGCGGTCCAGAGCGTTCTCCAGCCACTGCACCAGCTGCAGCTGCTCCTCACCACGCATCTCTAGATCTGCCAGGGCCAGCTGCAGCTTACGCTCCTCCTCCCGCAGCGACACCACCTACACACACAAACAACTTACATCCCCCATCTTTCTCTCTCTCCATTTCCATGCTGCTTTGAATCATAATGGAGATTTGCTGTGTACACATAGGCTATGCGGCCATGTATTTGAGCAGACACAGTGAAAACCACAACAGTAGAGAAGAGGGCCACACAGACAGACCTTGTCAAAGTACTTGCAGAGCAGTGCACGGGTCTCTGAGGCAGACAGGTAGCTGAGTTTGGCCATGAGGTTCATCTCCCACTGGGAGAGCATGCTGGCAGAGGCCCTCAGCTGCCTCTGTCTCTGGGTGATGGCCTCGTTCTTATACTCTATAGCAGCGTCCAGAGCCTCGATGGCCTCGTCCAGCTGGAACACAGACCGCTCCTCCTGGGGACAGAACAAAGAGAACCACAGGGGTTGAAATGGGGGAGGTATACAGGCACACACACAATATACCAAACTACAGGGGCACCGCTAGCATTGAGACTCAGCGCCTAACACGCCAAACTACAGAAACTATACAAATACTACGTATGGAAAGAATCCACAGAGAAGTGTTGGGGCGGTGTTAGAAGCTTCTGTAAGCCTGTAGGGTCTCTGACCTCTGGTGAGAGCAGACTACCCTGCCGTAGTTTGTCATCCAGCTCCACTCTCTGTTTGAGCAGTGTGTCCTTCTCCTGGCGCAGGTTGTTGATCTCCTGGCGTATCTGCTGGGAGTCCTGGGCACTGCTGCTGCGGAGCAGGCCATTCCTCTCACTCAGCTCCCGCTCCAGAGACTCGATACGGCCAGACAACGTCACCAGGTCCTCACTGAGGGCCTACGGGGAGAGAAGAGATACACTACAGTTGAAGGAAAGACACTACTCGGCCGTACTAGATTTATGAATGATTTATCAAATAGAAGTACAGAAAATCATTAAATTGACAGTAAAATTAACTTGGCAAACCACTATACCTGTAGGGCCACTGAGTGTGTGGGGCCTGTTTAATGTGTGTGTACCTGACTGGAGCGGAGTCTCTTGGTCTCCAGGCCACTGCGTTCCTGCAGCAGGGCCTCCTTCTTGGCTAGGATCTGTTCCCTCTTGGTCAGCTCTCCCTCCAGGTCCTCCAGTCCTTTCCTCTGCTCCAGAACACTTTCCATCTCCTCATCTAGCCAGCGCTTCTGCTCCTCAATCTTCTGCACGCACGGGAACACATGCAGACACACTTCATTTGGATCCATTAATGGAACACGGTAGTACAGTACAAATGAACTCAATATTTCAGAAGTAACACATGTTGCCCACAAAGGGGCACACACAGCAAATGTAGACACACCCCACATCTGAAGAACATTCAATAACAAGACAAGCCATTTTGCTCATTGGAAGCTCGGAAAAGAACAATTAAACACTTGTAAATCTATAACTGACAGGCAGCTGAGAATTTTTGTTGTTGATTGCCCATCATTCAGTGTATTGATCTATATCGCACATATCTCCATCACACAGACTGCCAGGTCTCTTACTCTCTTCATTAAAAAGACCATGCTAAGAGACCCACTAAAACAGGCTTTCTCACAGAGTTCAGTATGGTGGCCGCGTATCACACTGGTCCAGTGTGAGTGTCAAGTGTGAGCACTGGGCCTGTCCAGGCACACCAGTTAATGACTTGAGACTCTCTCCACTCAATGTGTACTATGAGTGTGAGATATAAGACACACAGGGGATACTCAGCTGCATATAGTTGCTGGGGGATACGAGGCATTTTTCATCTTTCACTTTTAACAATGGAAATAAAGCCTTTGGATGTTGAAACATGCCTTTTGGCTAAATATGTAACCAGCTGATCTCCTGGCCAGGCTAGTGTTTTGTTGTTTTATGTCCTTGGCTCAAATATAGAGGAAACTGTATAAAACCACATAAAATATGTGAAAAGGCTGTAGAATTACTCTATAAATGGTGTAGAACTACTGCATAGAGGTGAATGAACATGGTTTATATGTAACATCTATATAAATGCTTCTGAGATTCTATGCCTATTATATAACTGGTGGATAAATACTTAATCAACTGTTTAAATGTGCTATATAAATGCTTCATAAGCATTGTAGAAGACCCATGTCACACCAGTTGCTCCTCCAGTGATATGACAGAGCCGTTGCTGCCGCTGCGTCTCTGTCTCTGGAAGGCAGCAATCTCCTCCGTCTTTATCCTCAGGATCTTCTGCTGCTGTTCATTCTTTATCTCCAACTCCTGGGGAGGGAGGGAGGGATGGAAAGAGGGAGGGAGTATTCAGTAAAAACAGGGATACCAAGGTAGGCAGGCATCATATTTTATGATTCTGTCCACAGAATTTAGGCCCCAGTGGAGTGTATGGAATATGCTATGAATGCAAATTAGTCATGTGTTGATGCCATGTGATCACTGGAGACTTTTGATGTGACAAATGCCAATCTGTAAAAACCACAGCATTGTCCTGCTCCACTCTGTTTCTTAGCAGGTATTCTACATTCTCCAGGGCTGCACCTTGACTCTGTGCGTGCGTCGCTGCATCTCTGTCTCCAGGCGTCGTTTCTGTTGGCTCTCGTGTCGCAGACGTCTCTGCAGCTGCTCCTGCTGCTGCCTCATGCCCTGCACGCTGCGCTCCAGCTCCAAAACACGCCGCTCGCTCTGTGCAGACAGCAAGGCCAGCCGTGCAGTGTCCCTCTGACGCTGGCTCAGGACCTAACGCGCACACACACACGGACGCACGCACACACACACATATATATATGAACAAACCGACACAGGCAAATACAAACATCCACTATGAGCAGACACTAACTGATGTTACGAGTGTACAGTATGCATTAGTGTAGGAGTCTGACTCAGACAGACAGACCTGTACTTTGTTCTGTGCTGCAGCAATCTTCCTGCGACACTCCTGGGCCCTGGTCCTGTCAGTGACACCGCTGGTCTCCTTCTCATGTTTCTCCAGGTCCTGAAGCTGTCTCTGGGCCTCCTGGACCTCCTGCCTGGCCTGCTCAGCTTCCCCCTCCAGGGCAGAGATCTTACGGGTGTACTGCCTGTTCAGAGCCTGGGCATCCTTACCTACAGTAACACACGATAACATCTGTCCCACCACTCCATGGTACATTACGTATTGTTTATGGGGCGAAAACAGGCATGTGATTGCCATCATATAGAAAGCCAGGAAGGAATGGTCTTAGGTATGTACCTGTCTTGACCAGTTCTCTGATGAGCTCCTCCTTCATGCGGATGGTGACAGACAGCTCTCTGATTTTCTGCTGGGCCTGTAGCAGGCCCCACTCTGACCCCAGCCCCACTGAGCTCTCCCCTACACTGGAGTTGGCTGCACAGAGAGAAGGGGACGCAAACACATGTTAGTGCTTCCACAGTTATAACTTAACTTTGAATTAGTTCATTTAGAATTTTATTAGGCCTCGTCCTGCTGTGGGACTCACATGGTCGCCTGGTGGAGAATTGTTCAGAAGCAGGCAGCCCAGGCAGCTGAGACAGGAGACCTCGCCCTCCAGCTGCTGATCCACCCATGATATCTCGCTTAGTCCAAGTCAGATTCACATGTCTAAGAGATACATACAGTAGCCATCAATAACCTAGACAGTCAATGATGCTTGGGCATTCTATAATCTGCCTGATCTCACTCAGTTTTAAATAAAGATGTGATATTCTCTCCATACTTCCGTCTGTCATGGCTCATGTTGACACACGTGTCCTCTTCCTCAGAGTCCTTCACCTCTCCCCCTCCCAGGTCCTCGTGGTCATGAGAAGATTGACCATAACCACACTGGATCTGGTCACCAAACGAGCTGCTCTCCACACAGCCCAGTGGACCAACCTAGAGCCAACACAGTCACACTCATAGCACACAGCGACATACACTGTGGAACACACTACTGATTAATGTTGAGACTAGAACTTCAATCCACTACTAAAAGGTGCTGATCAGTCAGTTACCTGTCTGTTGGTGAGTCCATTGTGGGAGTGGCGCATGGAGCCCTGGGGGGCGGTGTGGGGGCGTGGTGTCAGGTGTAATCCTAGCCCCGGTACACCTGGCCTTGAGAGCAGACACTGCAGCTCCACTATCACATCCTGCTGCTCCTGCAGCTTATCACTCTAGGGGAGGGGGAAAGAATATAACATTGAAACAATGAACAATGTTGATCATCTCTCAAGATGGAAATTATTATCGACAGAGACTAGTACTGAAATATAGGAGGCAAGTGAGGACAGACTAAGAAATGAGACAAAATGTATTTGCTTTTATTCTTTGATGATTAGGTTTCTTCCTAGGTTCTGGCCTTTCTAGGGTGTTTTCCTAGCCACCGTGCTTCTACACCTGCATTGCTTGCTGTTTGGGGTTTTAGGCTGGGTTTCTGTACAGCACTTTGTGACATCAGCTGAGAAAAGAAGGGCTTTTTAAATTGATTTGATTTGATGATTACAGTGCTGTCATGTTGAACACCAAAATGCCAGTAAGAAGTCAAAATGCTGTGTAGTTCTGACCTGCTGTTTGTACTGCTCCATGGCATCCTCCAGAGCAGCCAGGAAGTCTGTGTTCTCTCTCTCCAGCTGCTGGACCTGGCCCTGGAGCTGAGCCACACTCTCCTCCCTCTCACGGCCCAACTCCTCTCCACCACTCTCTGCCTCCTGTGGGGTTCAATAACAGATACATTATGAGTCACAGAGCACAACAACACTTCCTGGATTGTTCGGTGAGATGATTGATGCTTTACCACCATAACTCCATCAGGTTGTTTGAATGTTTTAGGATAGGATGAACTTGGGCTGGGCGACATGGCCAAAATATCACATGACAATATTTTTCTCATTTTTGACAGCATGGCGGTATTTGACAGTATTTTATGTTTCTGAAAAATAAACATTCTAAATATGTTTTATGAGCAGTGAAACCTCTTTCTTCATATCTTCCTCTTGGAACCTTCTCTGTGTGTGCCGGGTATCATTTATCCACAAGAAAATACTTTCGACCACTAGCGTTGGGTGCACTAGTGGACATCCGACGGATGAATGTGGACCAAAGTGCTTAAAAGAATGCTACCATGTGCATACATATGAAAATGTTATCCATTACTCTGGCAACAACTTTACTTTGGTGAGTTACAACAACAAATTCATTTTAAGTGGTTTTACTGGGCTTCTGCCATTCTGACTGCTTTAAACTCAAATCAAACTAGGAAAAAACTGACCGTGAAGTAGTCCACTTTATAGAACTGTTAACTTAGCACTGTATCAACATATCTCTATAAACAGCATTGTAAAAACCCATAGCAGTATACATCTGCTAGTGTTTACTGAATGACATCACTTCATCCAAACATTCCCACACCTTCCCTGCAACTCTCAAGTCTCTCTGCTGGAGGGTAATGGATTGGAAGATGAAAAGTTAACGTTTCAGTAAGTGAATACATTGCAATATGTTATTTACGTATTCATTTTACACATTAGTTTTTTCCTGCTTTATGTATGCATAGGAGATAACTAATTTGTGTGTAACAACAACAAAAACGTTTTAGCTAAAACCCATAGCAGTCCATACCGGTATACCTCAAAATACGATATATTACCCAGCCCTAGGATGAACCTCTTGTTGATAAGCTAAAATATTTTGTTAAGCCTTTTCTTTTAATAAATTGGAGCTTTATGAATATGTAGTGAGCGATGTAGTGATTGTTAATGTGTGTATGACCTGGTTCTTGACTGCAGCCCTCCCCCTCCTCAGAGCGGAGGTGTCTTCGGTGGAGCTGCTCTCGATGCCGCTGTCAGGTCCTGAGGCAGTGGTCAGGCCGCTGCGTTCTTCCTCCACAGAACACAGCCAGTCCTTCACCCTCAGGACTTGCTCCGCAGACAGTGTCCCCTCACCCTGCAGCTCACACAGCAACCTGGGGATGGGTACACAGACTTACATATTCAGACAACTACTCCTGAGCTCATTAGCCAAACAACACCCACACACATCTGTCCTCACAATAAAGTGCACTTTGTTTATGAAACTGATTATATTACATCTAGTCAACTACTGAACTTATTGCCAATGATTATTAAGAAAAATAAAGCAGTTTCATCTCACCTGTATGCAGTGTCAGTGCAGGTCCTGTAGTGGGCACTCTGGGCTTGCAGTCTGATGATCTCTCCATCTCCTGGGCACGACCGCTTGTCTGGGTCCAAGCGGGCGATGATACGGGTCTCTGAGCGTTGACGGTTTTCTAGGGCCCTGTGAAGCGCCCGGATCTGCTGCTCCATCCCCTCCACACGGTCCGGCTCTCCTCGGCAGTTCACCGTGGCCCGGTTCTGGATGTTGCCTGCCCGCTTGGCGTAGTTCAGTGTGTTCAGGCTCTCGTCAAAGTCCGCAGAGGAGGGGCTGATGCATGCAATCATTAGTGTTTTGGCGTTTCCTCCCAGAGAATCTTTCAAGATCCTGCATACAGATTTTAAATGTCATAAGTCAATCGGGGGAAAATAATTTGCAAAATAAAAGAAGGAGGAAAGCAATATATCCTGCACACCATTTTATGAGTCCCCAAATGTTAGAGGACTACATACCTGGTGATTTTGGAGTCCCTGTATGGTATATGGGTGCCTCTCCTCTTGGGGTCTCCCAGGGCTCCTATGACATTCCCCAGGGCCAGTAGGCCACTGTTGATCTGGATGCTCTCCTTCAGCCTCTCCCCTGTGTTCCCTGTGCGGAGGATCCTCTCCGACCCTGCCAGGTCCACAAAGTGGAACTTAGAGGAGAGGATGTGAGGCCCGGTGCCCGTGGTGGGGTTACCATGGGCCTGGGAGCCGCCGCGGCGCTGGTCCATGTGCACGCTGAAGATGGTGTGTGAGCGGCTGGAGTGGGGATTCATCTGGGTGGCGCCTGTGTGTCTGGCTGTGTTGCCAGACTCCAGCAGGCTCAGCACCTCATCCAGCCCCTCCACCTCACACTCCTTCACCCCGCACAGCACTGCAGGGAAGCGCACAAACATGAGCACAGACAGAGCCATGACTAACTAACACACATGACTTTGACTACTCCCTACCCTCATGTTGAAATTTAAGATCCCTGACAACACAGAGAGATGCTTGTTTGTGATAAATATTTGTTGGGGGAAAAAAAAAAAAAATCCATACCAATGTTGCCCTTGTCATCCTCTCTGATGTGGATGTCCTTGCTGGCTGTCTCCACCTCCAGCAGGTCCCTGAAGTCCTCCTTGTACACCTCCAGGTAAGACACTCGGACAGAGAAGTCACTGAGGTCATTCTCATCTAGCAGCTTGAAGACCTCAGCCACAGCCCTAGGGACGATGCCCTGCTCCTCATCCCTAAAGGAAGCTACACACAGACACTGGGTTCATATACCCTGTATGGTATAGCCTAGTAACCTCTGAAGATAATTAAATATGTACACATATAAAACCATTGCCTGCAGCTTTGCACTGTTTTCATTGAAGGAACACGTACCTCTGACACACACATGCACCACAGAACTGATCTAATATAACACATACTTCATCTCACACAAACACACACGCTCTGTGTTATAACCATAACCCACCCACACAGCTTTGCCATCTCACACACCAGTAGCTCAGATGGCAAGCCTGTCTGGTATGGACTGTTCCCGCAGGCTGTGGCAGCTGAATAGTAGGAAGTGCAGTTGGCTTCCAGGACGGGTGTGAATTCTCTGCATATCAGCATTTATATATCACACATCAGAAGACGTGCATCCATTCTCCGCTCCTCTACACTACAAGCTAGTACATCTCCTCTGATGGAACTCAAAAGACATAGAACAAAAATTATTAAATGACCAAACATTGCAGGTAGCAGGGAAGAAACCAGAAACTCACAAATGTTGGCCTCTCCAATAGTGTATGTCTTGCCAGAGCCTGTCTGTCCATAGGCGAAGACAGTGGCGTTGAAACCCTGAAAGAAGGCCTCTATGAGGGGCTGGACACACACAGCGTACACCTCCTCCTGGCAGTTGTTCTCCTCAAACAGGAAGTCACAGTGGAAGTGTCGGTCGTGACCAAGAGTGACCCTGCGCTGCTCAGGGTCAGCCGTCATGCAGCTCTCGTGTCTGTGCAGCAGCTCCTTGGGCAGCAGGGGGCGCACTCGAACAGCGACCTGCACCGCCATGTCCTCCGACCTGCCATGGCCAGGAACTTTGGGAGACATCGCTGACAGGCTGGGCTAGCTGTCAGGGGTCCAGGAGTCCCTTCAGGGTTTCTGGTTTGTGAGTTCAATCATCTTAAACAGGCCAAAATAACCACAATCAACTCATACACTCATACAGAAAAACCCCATCAATAATCCTCATACAGAACATATGCTAACATTCAATGTGATCCATGTTGGAAAGAAATAAAATGTGTGAAAGAAAGAAAATACTAATAGAAAGAGGCACAGCAAATATATTGTGTAAATAATATATTATAAACTGGGTGGTTCGAGCCCTGAAGGCCAATTGGCTGAAAACCATGGTATAAAACCATCTAATTACATTGGTAACCAGTTCATAATAGCAATACACTTTGTGGTATATGGCCAATATACCACGGCTAAGGGCTGTATCCAGGCTATCCGTGTTGCGGCGTGCCTGGATACAGCCCTTAGCCATGGTATATTGGCCATATACCACACACCCTCGGGCCTTATTGCTTAAATATAGGCCTAGCTCTATCGTTATATAAACAATGCCAATGAGTCCATGCTATGATGGGAACTTCATAGATGGCATTGTTATCTGGTCATAATAAAATAAGCATCTAGCAAAACAAGATGTGCTAGTCATTTGATGGCTAGTCATCTGCTAAACAGCACATTCAGTCTGAATTTGTTTTGGGGATTTGTATACATTAATTAGCATAGAAAAGATTTCTGACGTCTTGGCTGCAAAGTAAACAAAAACTTTGATTTGGAACTCGCACAGCCTGCAGGCTAGCTTTAGCTTAACCTACACACAGGATGGCATAGCTCTGGTCCATTGCGTGTCCATTGCATATACGAACCCAATCAAAGATCTGAAGTTTTACAGAGATCTGTATATAATGACGAGATGTTCATGTCTCCGCTCTAATAATGGGAGTCATTGTCCCAAAGGTAGGCGACAAGTTCAGGTAAATATTAGCCCATACATACTAACGCTTCGCAAATTCCTCTCTGACCCTTCTCTGCGTGTGCAGGGTACCATTTATCCCAAATAAAATACTTTCTACCACTGACGTCGGGTGCGCTTGCACTAGTGGCGATCCGTCGTATGAGCGTGGACCAAAGTGCTTAAAGTTATGCCACCATGTGCGCACCTAAGAAAACGTTATCCATCACTCTAGCAACATCTTTACTCTGAGTTACAGCAATGGTATAGTGATGCCAGTCACTAAACAAAAGTCATTTACAGCTAAAAACAACACTAAGACTGAAGATGTTAGCAGATGATCGTTATGGCTGCTTTGTGTGATGTATTGTTGTCTCTACCTTTCCCTTTGTGCCAATAATGTTTGTACCATATTTTGTGTTGCTGCCTTGTTATGTTGTCTCCGGTCTCTCTTTGTGAAGTGTTGTTTTGTCTCTTGTTGTGATGTGTTTTGTCCTATATTTATATTGTACTTATTTTTAATCCCAGGCCCCCGTCCCGCATGAGGCCTTTTGGTATAGGCCGTCATTGTAAATAAGAATTTGTTCTTAACTGACTTGCCTAGCTAAATAAATAAAAAATGACCAGCCAATTCGTTGTCATCGCGCGATGGACCAGATCTAATGATAGTCTCGGTAGCTAGCTGGCTAACTAGCGAGGAAAGTAACTTTTGTTGCTAACTCACTAGCGTTAGCTGGCTAACATTGTTTTACGAGAACAAAATAATACATACGTATACCGTAACGTTAGTTGCCAAAATAGCTAATTAAGTTGAGTATCTTCACAGAACGCCATAGTTAGCTAGCAGAATTTGGCCAAAAAAAGTTAGCTAGCTAACATTAGCTAAAACGTTTTTGTTCTTGTTACACACAAATGAGTTATCCCGTACCTCTCATGCATACATAAAGCAGGAAAAAAACGTGTCAAATGAATACGTAAATAACATATTGCAATGTATTCACTTACTGAAACGTTAACTTTTCATCTTCCAATCCATTACCCTCCAGCAGAGAGGCTTGAGAGTTGCAGGGAAGGTGTGGGAATGTTTGGATGAATTGATGTCATTCAGTAGACACTAGCAGATGCTCGTCCAAAGGGTTTCGACTATGTGGTGGCACAGATAGAACATACATTTGAGTATACATCCATGACCGTAAGTTACTTTTTCGTAGCAGGTTAGGATAACTAGGTTAAGGTTAGGAAAATTGTTAGCTAAAATCCTCTACTAGCGTACTATGAAAAGTCACTTCCGTTCGTAGCTGTACTGTATCTATTCACAACCCGTCCAAAGTAATGTGCTGAGCGTGTTCAATTGAAACCGCTCTGGTCCAATGACTGTAATCAAACAAACTATGATTCTGAATCTTCTCCGGTTTTTTACATTTGAATAAGACAGGAAAAATAAGAGTACTCTCACAAGTATGCAGTAGGTTATTTGGCAGTTTATCCTTCAATATTAAAACATGGTTAATCATAGTCTCATTATTATTATTATTGCAATATCCACATGGTTATATTATGTTATCTGAATCAAACCCCTTAACTTTTTCCACATTTTGTTACATTACAACCTTATTCTAAAATGGATTAAATTAAGCATGTTCCTCAATCTACACACAATACAGCATAATGATAAAGCAAAAACATGTTATTAGAAATGTTTGCAAATTTCTTACAAATTAAAAACTTATACATAAGTATTCAGACCCTTTGCTATGAGACTTGAAATTTTGCTCAGGTGCATCCTGTTTCCATTGATCATCCTTGAGATGTTTCTACAACTTAATTGGAGTTCACCTGTGGTAAATTCAATTGATTGGACATGATTTGGAAAGGCACTATAGTTTACTATAGTTTTTCTGTTGAGTTTCATAAATGATTGATGCTACACAGCAAACGCCACAGTCTTTGTTTTCATTCATACTTAATTTTGAAGATTCTATTAGACAGATTACTGCTTGTTCGGTTTTTGTTGGGGATGTAATGCTGTTTTCTGCAGCATTGAAGGTCCCCAAAGAACACCGTGGCCTCCATCATTCTTAAATGGAAGAAGTTTGGAACCACCAAGACTTTACATAGAGCTGGCGGCCAGGCCAAACTGTGCAATCGAGGAAGAAGGGCCTTGGTCAGGGAGATGACCAAGAACCCGATGGTCACTCTGACAGAGATCCTCCATGGAGATGGGAGAACCTTCCAGAAGGACAACCATCTCTGCAGCACTCCACCAATCAGGCATTTATGGTAGAGTAGCCAGACGGAAGCCACTCTTCAGTATCAGGCACATGAAAGCCCACTTGGAGTTTGCCAAATTGCACCTAATGGACTCTGACATGAGAAACAAGATTCTCTGGTCTAATAAAACCAAGATTGAACTCCAAGCATCACGTCTGGGGGATACCTGGCACCATCCCTACAGTGAAGCATGGTGGTGGCAGCATCATGCTGTGGGGATATTTTTCAGTGGCAGGGACTGGGAGACTAGTCAGGATCGAGGGAAAGCTGAACGGAGCAAAGTACAGAGTGAATCTTGATGAAACCTGCTCAGGACCTCAGACTGGGGCGTAGGTTCACCTTCCAACAGGACAACGACTCTGAATGTCCTTGACGGCCCGGACTTGAACCCGATCGAACATCTCTGGAGAGACCTGAAAAAAGCTGTGCAGCGACTCTCCCAATCCAACTTGACAGAGCTTGAGATGATATGCAGAGAAGAATAGGAGAAACTCCCCAAATACAGGCATGCCAAGCTTGTAGTGTCATACACAAGAAGACTCGAGGCTGTAATCACTGCCAAAGGTGCTTCAACAAAGTACTGAGGAAAGTGTGTGTGTGTGTGTGTGTGTGTGTGTGTGTGTGTGTATACTGTATATATATATATATATGTTTACAGTGCTGTGAAAAAGTATTTGCCCCCTTCCTGATTTCTTATTCTTTTGCACATTTGTCACACTTAAATATTTCAGATCATCAAACAACTTTAAATATTACAAAGATAACCCAATTAAACACAAAATGCAGTTTTTAAGTGATGATTTTATTTATTAAGGGAAAAAGCTATCCGAACCTTCATGGCCCTATGTGAAAAAGTAATTGCCCCCTAAACCTAATAACTGGTTGTGCCATCCTCAGCAGCAACAACTGCAATCAAGTGTTTGCGATATCTGGCAATGAGTCTTTCACATCGCTGTGGAGAAATTTTGGCCCACTCTTCTTTGCAGAATTGTTTTAATTCAGCCACATTGGAGGGTTTTCGAGCATGAAGCGCCCTTTAAGGTCACGCCACAGCATCTCAATCGGATTCAAGTCCAGACTTTGACTAGACCACTCCAAACCCTTCATTTAATTATTTTTTTTTAAAGCCATTCAGAGGTGGACTTGCTGATGTGTTTTGGATCATTGTCCTGCTGCAGAACCAAGTGCGCTTCAGCTTGAGGTCACAAACCTTTTGGTAGAGAGTAGAATTCATGGTTCCATCAATCACAACAAGTCGTCCAGGTCCTGAAGCAGCAAAGCAGCCCCAGACCATCACACTACCACCACCGTATTTGACTGTTGGTATGATGTTCTTTTTCTGAAATGCTGTGCTACTTTTACGCCAGATGTAACAGGACGCACACCTTCCAAAAAGTTCAACTTTTGTCTCGTCAGTACACAGAATATTTTCCCAAATGTCTTGGGAATCATCCAGATGTTTTTTTTGCCAAAAGTGAGACGAGCCTTTATGTTAATTTTGGTCAGCAGTGGCTTTCGCCTTGGAACTCTGCCATGGATGCCATTTCTGCACAGTCTCTTTCTTATGGTTGAGTCATGAACACTGAGCTTAACTGAGGCAAGTGAGGCCTGCAGTTATTTAGATGTTGTGGGTTCTTTTGTGACCTCTTGGATGAGTCGTCGCTAAGCTCTTGGGGTAATTTTGGTAGGCCGGCCACTCTTGGGAAGGTTCTCCACTGTTCCAAATTTTCTCCATTTGTGGATAATGGCTCTCACCGTGGTTCGCTGGAGTCCCAAAGCTTTAGAAATGGCTTTGTGACCCTTTCCAGACTGATAGATGTCATTTACTTTGTTTCTCATCTGTTCCTGAATTTCTTTGGATCGCGTCATGATGTCTTGCTTTTTGAGATCTTTTGGCCTACTTCACTTTGTCAGACAGGTTCTCTTTAAGTGATTTCTTGATTCAACAGGTCTGGCAGTAATCAGGCCTGAGTGTGGCTAGTGAAATTGAACTCGGCTTTCCAAAAAATGTGATTAACCACAGTAAATTCATGATTTAACAAGGGGGGAAATGACTTTGTTCACATATTGCCATGAAGGTTTGGATAGCTTTTTTCCCTTAATAAATAAAATTATCACTTAATTGCATTTTGTGTTTACTTTGGTTATCTTTGTGTAACATTTAAATTTGTTTGATGATCTATAACATTTAAGTGTGACAAATGTGCAAAAAAAAAAAAGAAATCAGGAAGGGGGCAAATACACAGTGCTGTGAAAAATCCTTTGCCCCCTTCCTGATTTCTTTTTTTTTTTTTTGCACATTATATATATATATATATATATACATTTGGTACAATTTCAAAAAAACTGTTTTTGCCTTGTCATTTTGGGGTATTGTGCTAGATTGATGAGGGAAAAATCAATCCATTTTAGATTATTTTTTACCTTGATTTAACTAGGCAAGTCAGTTAAATCAAGTTAAACAAATTCTTATTTTCAATGACTGCCTAGAAACAGTGGGTTAACTGCCGGTTCAGGGGCAGAACGACAGATTTGTATCTTGTCAGCTCGGGGGTTTGAACTTGCAACCTTCCGGTTACTAGTCCAACACTCTAACCACTAGTCTACCCTGCCGCCCCAATAATGCTGTAACGTAACAAAGTATGGAAAAAGTCAAGGGGTCTGAATACTTTCCAAATTAGCTGTATGGATCATGTTTGTCATGTTTCTGCAGAAAGCCAGCTGGAGTCATGTTAAAAATGACCTTTCCCAAATACTAGAATGCAAATCCAAAATAAAAGATGGCAAATAATTACAAATAAACCAATAATAACATTAAGAATTTATGTAAATGTCATGTTTTGGTTGTAGTATCACATCCTTGCTCATTAAAGGCCCTGTGCAGTCAACTGTGATTGAAAACAATCACAGTAAGTTACTTAATTGTTACCCATAAATTATTTGATATAGAGATAAAGTGGCTGCATTGGATCTTTAAGAAATAGATTTTGAGACTATTGGATCTATGCTTGGAAAGCCATTTCAGTAGGCTATTGCTGCTGAGCCCCTGTCTCAAACCCACTCAACCTAACCCTATGGCACAGTTAATGACCTAAGAAAAATGTAGACAGAGGAGGTCTACTGCTAAAATGATCCCAAAGGTATTTTTCCAACATTGTTTTATACAGCGCATTTTGAAATTAATCCATAATAGATGATACCAAACTGAACTCAATCTTTTCACTGTACTTCAGGCCATTTGTAATACTCGATGTTGCAAAAAGACCTTGGAGATGATTCTTCCTGCAGTATAGCCCGGTATTATTGTAGCAGTTAAGTCTGTCTTTTGGTTGTCTGTCCATTTCAGTTGAGGCACCATTCAGTTATCCAACTTTCTACAGCATGCCCCTTTTCCATAGAGATGTAGTTCTACAGCACAGTGAAAGGGTTGTTGAGTTTCACCAACAATGACCCTCGAGGCCATGGAAATCAGACTATTCCATACTGATTTGTTCTAGGCTGATGTCTGTTTTTTGGTAAAGGTTGCCATGGTAGTAACCATGGAAACATCCTACACTGATCTCAGAGTTGAAGGTAACGCCCACTCTCATTGTTACTCTCTGTGATGCATATTCATATAAAAAAAAATCTATTACAAATGGCTGTCATTAGGCTTCCATTTCATATCTGTCCATCTCTTTGCATCCAGTAACTACTGTAAATTCAATAAACACAACTAATTTCCACCAATACATTCTTCTTTCCTTGCGGCAAATTTATTTAAAATTCTATAGAGGTCTAGAATTTCACTACATTGATCAAGGCTATACTGCTGGGAAATTATACAGAGTCATTTGGCACTATGGTCCATCTGGCACGGACAAGGCTTTCCTGTCCAAGGCTTACTACTTACTATTTGCTACACAAGGGCCATGGAATGATATCTGTAAACAGTGTGTGCATTGTGTTATTACAGTGTTAATAACCTTCTGATTGGTAACACTAAAGAAGTTAAGGACCTACGCTAAGATTTCTTAAGACTTGATCGAATAAGGAATCACAACACATAATCCATTATTTTATAACATATTTCAACACATTTCCCAAAAAGGCTGGAGATCAGCAGCAGTGGCGCTCTCTCATAGAAAACATGTGTTCCACATAGGAACAAAGAGGATTAAGTATGAGTATTTATTCCATATCAACACTCACAATGGACCCATTTTGGCTGGCCATAAAGTCTTCATCAGCATCTGATGATTGAAGCCTCTATGGCCGAAATGTGTCCATTTTAACATCAGATGTAACCTAAACACAGAACTGACAAAAGCCATTATATTTTAAAAGAAGAATAAAAGTTGCCTCAATCAAGATGGAGAGTTTTCTTTAATGGTAATAGACTTACATTATGTGAATTTATGATGAAACGTCAAAGAACACATGAGCCATAGGAAATGACAATAGGTTACAGTGCATCCTACAATTTAAAAAAAAAGAGTCCACTCTTCCTAAGCGTTCTATGATTATGTCTCTACTAAAAGCTTGAGGTGTCATTGATGCATGAGTTCTGGACACTGAGGTAGACTATGACTTGTTGTCTGGGTGCTGAATTTACAACAACAAAATCACTAGTCTTCCATAGTGTCCAGGACCACAAAAGTCAGAACTCTTCACCTTGAGCTGTGGCTCCGTTTCTGTTGTAGCGTTCTGTAAGGTCAGCTTGGATGTTAGCCCTCTTGAGTCACGATGCCATGTCCTCTCCCTAGGGAAAATAAAAAGACATGACAAGCTCGATCAGGGCCAGCCAGATACATTGTAAGATTTAATTTATCACCTGTATTAATTAATAGGTAATTAAGACAATTCAAGACTGCAGTTATAGCTACTTAACTGTTTGAATTGTTTATTAAGGCTCTATGTGCCTTTAAAAATCCTGTTTTGGAGAAGTTAATAATGTCATGGTGTAAAATCCCAATGCCCTTTCCTGTGAGTGGACAATCCCTCCCAAATCCTTAATATTGTCCTTCATTTCCAGAGACTGTCACCTGTGTCCCCCTCCTCTCTCAGTGGTCAGGAAGGACACAGTCAATACAGCCACATCACTCTGAGTCTAATAAAACCCATCAATGGAGAGAGGGTGTCCTTGTAAACGCTCAAACTGCATCTAATGCATAGTGCAACCAATGGTCCAACTGACGAGGCGGGACACAGAGAAACTAAATGTGCAATAGACCGTGTTTATGCACATCATTTTCCCAAGATACTTTCAATCACGATCAGATCTCTTGATTGGATGCATTGAAGTAGAAATAAAGAGTTCAAATAGGACATGATACTTCACCCGCTATCCTCTCTGATGAATATTTAGCCATTCTGTTTAATGGTCGGAACATACTGAGTAGCAGAACTATAACAGTCTTTCAGTGTTAAGTTAGCAACTTGCTCATCAAAGGCAGTTCAACCTGTCTGGATGCTGAAAAGGTGCTGAAAGGGAGTTGGGTCCATGAATTTTAAACGAGTCAATGTGAAATAAGGCACTTGGGTAAATGAATGATTCCCCATTGATCTCAGCAGGTAGTATGGAGCTGTGTTGGCCGCCTCTGACTGGAACTGTGGCTAATCTGCTTCATTTGAAATGGTCTAAGGCTAAGTAGTCACAATATCGTCTCTCCACTCTTCTCCATCCCTCTTGCTTTCTCTTTGTCTACACGCCTACACAAACACATCGTTCTATATCAATGAATATATAATTATTAGCCTCTAAATAGCTTTTTGTCATTACCCCCACTGACGGGTTTGGCTGTGTGCTAACTGGCCTGATTAGCCTATATTCAAGTCCCATTTATTTTGCATAAGGAACTGCTTGGGTTATCACAAACAAAAGCAGAGGTCATAATTGGATAGCATTGTATGGGAGTCAGCTCCACTCAATGGGAGCAGACTTGGCTGGGGAGGAAAGGGTAACTTGCCACCGACATGGGTAATGTATTACGTTAGGAGTCCCACTGTGAGAGTGAAATTGACTTGGATCAAATACGTTTTCCCAATTAAATATATATTAACCATAATAGGGCCATCCGCTAGTGTGAATATGAGAGACTCGTTCAAAATAGCAGAGCCTGCCTCTGCATCCATTTATATATTTACTTGGGGTCTTCATGAGGAAAAAGGTCTGGAATATGTTCCTCTTATTTCTGCTGGAGTCCTGGCAGAACTAATAGGTGCAGCATGGAATGGTAATGCATTATTAAAGCCGGCTGAATTATGCTCTCCAGCTCAAATGAAGGCCTGTCCTCTATACAATTACCGACACAGCGGGCAGCGAGGGGCCAGGGCCAATTCTGTCCTTGTGCGCTTTGAATGGAAACTAATGTTCAACTAGAGCGCCTATGATTATGGCAGACTATGATTCATAAAATGCTGGCAATTTGCTTTTTTTTTTTTGCATCAACACAAAAAAGGAGAAAATAACAAACACAAAAGCATGTTTCTTCCTGTCTCAGCCTGACCCCGTGACTAAAATACACCACCTTGGAACATTTCACATTCTCCTTTCGACATAAGATGTAGAATGGTGAATAACAGAGGAAGAACACTTAGATACAGTATATGTCGTTACATTTAAAATCACAATGTCTAGACAGTGCAGTTGTAAACATTCTGATTCCAAGTAACACTGACAAACTAGACCAGCATGCACCTGGCATGGGGGTGAAAGATAAAACAGACTCCCTGAGGCCAAACAATCAGGTGTAAAAAGAAAAATACATTCCAGTTTTCCAGAACCAGACTGAAATGAGGATGAGGGGGACTTTAATTCAATAACTCTGAGTGAGAATAATCATGCCCTTAGGGCAGCTCTCTGGCCTCACCTTAACTCCATTATAACATCCCATCACCCAGCCCTGTCAGCAGGGAACATGGCAGGAATTTCTTAAATGGCATTTTATTCACCCCTCGTTTCATTAGTTCTGTATCTCCACAGGCGTGGAGCGGCTCTGATTAGTGGAGAGACTTATGGAGACAAACAGACCCTCCCCTATCTCCAATAACAACACAGATATACATACATACTGCATGATGTGCATGCACAATCACACACACACACACACACACACACACACACACACACACACACACACACACACACACACACACACAGAAACAGATGAACAAACAGACAGGCACTCCCATGCATGCAGGTACACACAAACACTGGTGGGGGCTTCCCTATTGATCTCACATTAAGAAGCTGATGAGGGAATAACTGTCAGGAGTACATTGGGAGTTAGGAGCCAAGACAGCCCCCCCCCCCATCCACCACTAAATAATCCCTTATGGCCCTAGGTACTACTTTCACTCTATTCCCAGGGGCTTCATCTTTACGCGAGTGACAGCAAACGGCTCAGAATAACAGCTCAATTCGATCTGGAATGCAGTTTGACAGACTAACATTACAGTGGCATGGGAACATGAAATGCAGTTTGACAGACTAACATTACAGTGGCATGGGAACATGAAATGCAGTTTGACAGAATAACATTACAGTGGCATGGGAACATGAAATGCAGTTTGACAGACTAACATTACAGTGGCATGGGAACATGAAATGCAGTTTGACAGACTAACATTACAGTGGCATGGGAACATGAAATGCAGTTTGTTTCCATCTGACGGACTAACATTACAGTGGCAGGGGAACATGGAATGCAGCAGGCGTTGTTGTTTCTTATTGTATGTAATAATAGAATACCTGCCTGTGGCCTGTCGGCAGATCTGAGGAGGTTTCAGAGCTCTAGAGACGGCTCACGATCCAGTGTCTGCTATGACTGGAGCACAGCTCAGCTTCTCTTTACTACTCAAGCATGATGTCTCCCCTGAGGTCTCTGTCGAGTTACATGAACAATTTGTTTTATTACAGTAACGAGAGGGCTGCGCTTTAGAAATCAGTCCAGAGTCCCTGCGCTCGTCTTCTTCACGCCCGTCAAAGTGTAAAAAATCCACTCTGAAATACATCTGGCACAGAAAGAATCTTACACTAGACGGGGAATCGTACTCTACAACGAGAAAAAATGTTTGGGAGAGAGTGCAGTGCACACTGTTGCTGTAATTGCAATTGAATGATTTTCTACTGTAGCTCATCTACATGGAGTGATTCCCAATATCACTGTACATGTCCTACCTAGAGAGCCTCCCTAGTATTGAATTAAGAATGACCATTATCTAAATGGATTTTTTATCATTGTGTATATTTATTTTGTTTTGTCTTAAAGGGTAATCTTATGGGCCAATGGGGTGCCTTTGGAAACAAGCTCTAAATATGTGGCTTCTTTCTTGTAAAAACTGTGGCTAGAAACTGAATTTTGCACAATGGAAGAAATCCTGTAGGTCCTAATATTAAATCTTATCTTACAGCTGCTGACACGCGGTGCAGGAAAATCAAATCCACCACATCCCCAGGCTATCCATACTGTATTTTCTCTTATATATTACCCAGCAAATCAAATAAAAACACCTTTGGGTCAATACACATTCGATTACAATTCTCCGTCACCTCAAAGGATCGGCAGTTTGATCTCATTTTCAGGAGACACTAACCGAAATAATATTTTGCTGGTGTATGATCAAATGACAGTAAAAGATCACATTAGGTGTGGCCTGTCTGCAACTGTCCGCTGTATTTATTCTGTATTCTCCATGTTTCATTGCACTTAGTGTGTAATTTCATGTCAGGTGCTGTGCTATCAGTGACCCTGTTCATGTGTAGGGCAGTGATCTATCTCCACTCCTGCACCAGAGCTGCTGCCACAGACAGTAGGCCAGCTGGAGCCTGGCGACTCACCACCCACAGCCATGCCTCAGCAGGAGAGAAGACTGGGGGCAGTGGCCCCCTCCCCGCCACCCTGGCCCCCTCCCCAATGGATGTGTTCTATGGTGACTCAGTTAGTGTGCACTGCACGCTCTCCAAATCGTTTTACCTCGTTAGAGTACGATACCCCATCTAGTGTAAGATTCTTTCTGTGCCAGATGTATTTCAGAGTGGATTTTTTTACACTCTGACGGGCGTGAAGAAGACGAGCTCAGGGACTTTCTACTGATTTCTAAAGCGCAGCCCTCTTGTTACTGTAATATAACACATTTCAGGGAAAGTAAGGTGCTGGGGGATGGAGGGAGGGGAATCAGGGATGGAGGTATACAGTGGTGTAGTGGTAGGTAAACACACATTATGGCCGTTAACCCACCTTTTGCGTAAAAATGCATTGAAAGTATAGGGAACGTTACTTTCCTCATGAGAACTGCGATCAGCATATTTTTTTTTTTACCATAACATCACAGGAGGTATATTAAAGTGATGGTGGGGTGGGATTCTGGGGTTGAAGTGTAGGCTGCTGTTGCAGAAAGGGTAGGGATGGGATGGAGGGGGGGGATGGGTTATGACGGTTACAGGTAGATTTTTTTATTTCAGATGCAGGGTGGTAGATTGGGGGGTGTTCAAGGTGTGGGGGAGAGTGATTGGAGGTGATGGTGGGGGTAAGTGTGTAGAAAAGGTTGGGGGTTGAGGTAGTCATAAGAGGCAATGTAGTCAGTCATATGAGAGATATGTGAGTAGTAATATTATGATGTGTGGATGCCCAGGAATGAGTGTGTTGGTTAGAGATAGCGGTTAGGGCCATGGTGTCCATGTCAGTAAGTGAATATATGGTCCTCTAAGAGGCTTGGTGACTCTCTCTGGGCACACAGCCACACTGACTGACTCTAAACTCATCCATCTGGCATCAGATCTGCCATGTTCCTTCCCCACTCCTCTGCATTACATTAGGACTGAGCTTCAACTCTGACTACATGTTATCCACCAAACGGACTGTATAACAGACTTCTACCATGCATCCACACCGCCACCTCACCTCCTTCTCCATAGATACTGTTCACACATTTTCTCCTTCCCTTCTGCTTCCGCGAAACCATGGAAATGTATTCTAAGATACCAAAAGCTGTGTGAACAATCTATCGTCACAAACCAAGAGGGATGGATATGCTTAGACACATGATTCACTTTCTATTCTATTATCCTTTGTTTGTTTTTATTGGAGCATAGAAAGATTAATGCATTTGGAGTGAATGTTTGCTCTCCCTTCCTCTGATCAGCTGTGTTCTTTCCTGTCTCATCTCGGCTGTTGTGGATTTCTTCTTTAAATATCTGAGTTGTGTGGTGATGAGGAGTCTGGGTGCTCTTTCTCAGTGTGGGTGACCAGCTCCCTGCCCTGACAGGCTGATGAAAGGACAGTTCAGATGCTGCGTCTCCTCCCCTGGGCTCCATGGGGACCCACATACAAACCGGCCACTTGGGCATTAACTACTGGGACTGCACTTCAAATGTATCTCTTTAAATGGCATCCATTCTCACACACACACACACACACACAACACATACACATCCATTTAGACCTGTTTTTGTGTGTGTGTGTGTTTTCTGTACCCTGTGGCGCTTCAAAAGAGCTGCTCTTTCAGAAGCAGATTGCCCTCTTCAAGGTTAGAGCTGAGACGGAATTTCGCGCGATGTGCTCCTGGCAGATGCATCCCTGCTTGCACATATCTGTTTAGCCTTGGGGGGGCCAGAAGCATCAATATCATAAATAATTTCTCCACAAACAATCAGCCATCAAAGATAGACTCCTAGCATGAATTGGTTTGGTTAATTTCTGAATTGATGTATACTGGTTGGTTCCAAATAACTACACCAAACCCACTGAATTAATTTAACCAACCTGTTTGTTAAACATGTTTGCTCATATTATATGCTACTCATTTTCTCAACCAGTTTAACATAATGCATCAATAAGTACAGCTGCCCTATTCTGCCACTTCAATTGGTTAAACAGGAACAATGAACAGGTATACTCGTTAACCTGCAATTGTTATGCAAATATGATTTGTATAAAATATATCTGCTAGTTTTGTGTTTACCGTGGATCATTTACAGTGGGAAACTAACTGGCCAATTACAACCAACACCATAGCGAAAGGAGCTGTCCACATCGGTGGTGCTGAACGGCAGATGATAGTGCTGTGTGTGTGTGTGCTATGGATGGTTTATCTGTCAGGAAGTAGCATAAAGCAATAATAAATGATGTCAGAAATGGCAATGGTTACATATAGCCTACTTATCGGAAAGCAAAGTAGAAGACGTTTTTACAAATAATGAACTGCAAATCCGTTTGATAGCGGTGCACTACAGCTGCTCAATCCTAATCCTAGGAATTGTGAATAAATATATAATGTAGTCTACGGTTCGAAAGGTCATAGTTTATGGGAAATATATAAATGGTACCTAGCCTACAATACATATATTTCAATCGGGGGTTCTTTACCAATGCTTTTGACCGACGAATGTAGCCCAAGTAGCTTACTGTGTAGGTGGAGGAAAAAGCCGTCGGTGTGCTTGGTTTTTGCTTGCTACAGCCTACCTGTTGCACTGTCCGGCATCCTCTCTCCTTTCACCCCGACCCCAACATAATCTCCCTCTCTCTCTCTCTCACACTCACACACACACACACACACACACACACACACACACACACACACACACACACACACACACACACACACACACACAGTAAATACAAGTATCTTACCTTCAGAGTACTTGGACACAGCGTGCATTTCTTCCTTCAATCCTCCCTGGTTTCTGATGCCACACGCGTCACTGGTTTGCTGAGAAGGACTATGTTCAGATGGTATAAACTGCACATCATGAATTAGCGCCAACCTATAGCACTTCCTTCTCTCCCTCTGTCAACCTGCTCTATCTCTGTTCCTCCGTTTATTTGTCGCTTACTCTCTTGCTATATGTTGAGGAAGAAAGATGACGGCCCGTCTCTTTGCCATGTGTAAAGAGAGAGAAGTCTAGCGTTGTTACAGTCCTGCCGCTTTAAAGAGCAGGTCGCCCGACAGGTGGCCTGTCAATATTCCGAACATCGGTGACGTCACCATCGAGGAGACTGAATTTGAAAGTTCCTGAATATCTTTTTTTTAAAAGGGCACACCACAACTCCAGACAATTTTCCACCAAGCCATTCAACAGATACATATTAATATGCAAGATACTATATACTTGTTCATATTAGAGATAGATTTCACAGCTGTTGCCTGTTGGTCCTAGATCTGGTTAAACCCCTTCCACATGTTTTGCATGCATTGTAAAAACCCAATTGAAAACACCTCCAATTAACCCCTTAATGCATTAAGACTACATCTATAATCTTAATTCCTTGATAATCATAGAGAAATTAGCAACAATATCAATGATTGGGACAAATCATGTAGTTCCCTTTTAATGTGATAAAAGTCACTATATGTTTTATTCACAAGGCATTTTATTGTTCAAATAAGAAACACACTATTCTGTTCATGTTGACCACTGTCTCACTGTATTACTGTCCTGTTAAACAAGTAGCTGTATAGTAGCCTACCAGTATGCTTGCCTGACTGATCTGCTCCTGCTTTGTCCCACTGTGTGTAGACTACAGTATACAGAACATCGCCTCCATTCTCCGCTGGAGACCAGCACCTCAGCCTTTCAAAGAAACAGCTTGTATTTAAACACAGTGTCTCCACCCTCAGGAAGAACGCATGGAGGCAAATTGTTCTTTGTATTGATCTCAAATTGGGCTTTTTACATGCATATTTCCTCTCTTTTATCCAAGACAGCAGCAAAGAGCCTGTAACTGGCATTTAGCAGTTTCATAATGTTTCACAAAGCAAGAGACCATGTAATCTTTTCAGATGTCAATGTGCTGCTTTAAACAGTATTATCTACTCAAAATATGTAGAGTTATATTTTTTTCCTGATTGAATGAACACCTGAATTTTGTATTTTGTCCAAAGAAATGTGCTTGGATTTGTATGCGAGTGTCTTGGTGGGTATAAATGAGACATATGGAAATATATCTTATGAAGAGCGCACAAAAATATAGTTTGTTGAGCATTATACTACTGACTTCAATATAATATACTAGCTTTTTTATTGTGGCACTAAATGATCGGGTCTGACATACTGTAGTCGATGAAAACACATTTGTATATCACAGATTTAGATATTCTTTCATGTATGAAACATTATTACTGAAACATTCTGGTTATTATGATATGGGTAGGCAGGTAGCATAGTGGTTAGAGCATTGGACTAGTAACTGAATGGTTGCTAGATTGAATCTCTGAGCTGGCAAGGTACGAATCTGCCGTTCTGCCCCGGACAATGCAGTTAACCCACTGTTCCTAGGCCGTCATTGAAAATAAGAATTTGTTCTTAACTGACTTGCCTTGTAAAGTAAAATTAAAATATTGGTGTAGTATTTCTGCAAATCCAGTCGATACTGTCATTTTCTCTGTAAGGGTGGGATTCTTGAACTGCATTGTGTTAAGGGCTCGTAAGGAAGCATTTCACGATAAAGTCTACATCTGTTGTTTTCGTCGCATGTGACAAATAAAATTTGATTTGATTCTATTTTAATCCCTGTGTATAAAGAGTGCTTAATGAGACAATTAATAAAAAGCCTGGACCAGAGGGAGTGGCTCACATTGTGTTTATACACCATGGTTCATCATGCTCCCCGATGGTTCCAATCAGCCACTCAGAGTTCTCAGGAGATGATAAGGGCTTTGCTACCTGCCATGAAAACAGACCTGGGGTTCAAAGGTCACTAGAACAGATGTCTGTACTCGGTATCAGTGCTACAACACACACACCTGCCTGTGATGGGCTGGGTTTGTTTAGGCAGGGTATGGGCAATTCACTGTGCTGCGTGAGAGTGAGCATCTGCTCATGTATTTTCTCTCTCTATTTTCTCTCTCGATTTCTCTCTTTCTATTTCTCTCTCTTTCTCTCTCTCTCCATCTCTCCAGCCAACAGGAAAGAAGAATCACCCACCAGGTGCCTCTCTTCCAGGTAACTGACCTCATCAGCTAATGACCTTTTCTTTGGTAGGGTGTAAAACCTCAAACAATGCTAATGCTCTCCAGCCGGGCAATGCATGCTGCAGAACCATGACCTCAATTTAGGTCCTAACTAATCTCTTGTTGACAGACGAGACATATCTGACCAAATTACGCAAGATTTTAGTTCTGGTTTAAGACCTAACTGATTTGATATCTTAGGGTATAACGGCAGCATTATGTCATGGGGCAAATGAAAAGTAAACCACTGGTAGTCCAATGTTGGTTTTTGTGAATTTGAGCCCCGGACTCCCCAGTGTTTCTCCTGTTGAGTTCAGGTGTCAGTCTGTTCTCACTTCAGCCCACCCACAGTGCTGCTTGACCTCTTAGTGCTCTGCTCTTCATTTAGAAAATGGAGGGAATAATTGATTGGCCAATCTCTATTCCATTTCTCCTCCTTCGCTCAGTACCTTGCTCTCCCTGAAACTCTCATTAGTGTTCTCCTACAGTTCACCCCACACTCCAACAGCACCAGCTCTCGAAAAGAAAGTGTGAAAAAAAGAAAAAGATGTAACATATTCCATTTATGTAGTAGTGCAGTGCAAAAAATATCAGTATCAAACTTCACTATAGTGGGTGATATGACTGTAGGCGATACGAACATTCATTTAGCCTTCAGCGTGACTGGAGTAGGCAATATACTCCTTGAATGTTTCAGAGTAAAACCCTTTTCAATACTATGCCTATTCATAGTTCATAGTAATATCAAAGAATACTGAGTCCATAGCTCACCACATGAGAGAAGACTAGTTTAACAGCAAACAACCGTGCACCACCAAGAGCGTAGTCATCCAATCCGTTAGGACACCCACGTAACACCCACACAAACACATGGTCTCTCTCTCTCTCTCTCTCTCTCTCAATCTCTCCCTCTTCCTTCCTCTCTCTTCCTCTTGAACATATGCATAAAAGTAGCCAATTAATCACCAATCAAAAGTCCAAGACGTTTCACACATATTTACAGGTGTCTTGATGGCTTTTGAACTTCCTTTATAGCAAACACACACTTACTCCATCACACCTGAATAAATATTTTACTGAATGCAAGACAAACCACACACACACACACATGCATCACGTGAGTTGTTAAGCTATCTCCTTTCCTTCCTGTTTCTCTCTTCCTCTCTCCCTCTCCCTCTGTCCTTTGTTTGGCACATTTCTATTTCCATGGCAACCAGCATTAGAGTAAAAAGCAACCAATATTTTCCTGAGCTTTTTTTCAGTGAGTGGCAGGCTTTCCTTTTCAGCGTGATTTGTGAACAGGATGAAGCTTGGCCAGCAACACAGGCAGGGCGGGAGGAGTAGGACTAGTCCCTCTGATTGGGTGGGAAAACAGACAGAGACGGTAACTTTTACACTTCACACGTTACTCATGTGTTATACACACTTTTAAATATGTTTTTGATATAGAGCCAAATAAGGGTTATTTGGAGCTTAAAAATACAGGAACCCTTTTAGGTGCTATATAGAACTCGTTTTTAAAGGTTCTATAAAAAACCATGCTCATACATTTCTGAATGGAACCTTTATTTTTAAAGGTTTCACATTTATTTAACTAGGCAAGTCAGTTAACAACAAATTCTTATTTACAATGAAAGGCCTACCAGGAAACAGTGCGTTGGCTGCCTTGTTCAGGGGCAGAACAACATATTTTTACCTTGTCAGCTCAGTTATTCAATCCAGCAACCTTTCGGTTACTGGCCCAACACTCTAACCACTAGGCTACCTGCCACCCAAAATACACAGTTATTATTGTGCTATCAATAATCATTTTCTAAGCTTCTATAAAGAACCATATATATATATATATATATAGCACAATAAATCATTTCAACCCTTTTCTGGTACTATAAATTACCTTTTTTCTGTATGTAACCTTTATGGAGAATCTCAATAGCCTTTTGAAAACCATACAGGGTTATTTATTCTGGTTAGCCATATTATATTGTTTTCTCTTAAATTAAAATTCCATTGTTGTTATTATAGTATTAGTTGATTCATCTGGTGAGCTAGCTCTGGAATAGATCATTTACATGGAACTGCTCTGAGTCCCCAGGGAGAGGTTTGAGAACCACTGATTTCGACAACAGTTCCCATGACACAAGGAATTATGTGAGTCTTTCACGAGACACAAGGACCCTTTTCTGAACTGCAAAGAACCATTGACGGGCTCAAAGGGATATTTGAGTCATTATGGTTCAACATAGAACCATCACCCTTACCAAAGAACCCTTGAAGAACTATGTACTGGAGAGGGTGCACAGGCCACAAATTGTGTGCCAATCATCATCAAAGAGTGAATTACAAAGGTTGTTACTGAAATTTGAGGATGCCATGGTTACACAGAGAGAAACCACAATTGCAGTGGAATAGTAATATTTCAAAAGGTATCGTAGAGGTTAGAGCATTGGGCCAGTAACCAAAAGTTCGCTGGTTTGAATACTTGATTGCTCAGGGGCGCAGCACAATGGTGACCTTTGCTATGACCTCATTTCCTGCGGGTGTCTCAGGGGGAGTGGAGATATGCAAGAAACACATTTGCATTACACACTTGTGTGTAACAGGACAAATATAAACACCCACCATTATTATTTTATTTTTTATTTGATTTGCATCTTTATTTTGTGTGATTTTCACAGCCGAACAACTACAGTATCTTTTCTCTGAGCTTTAGAGTAATATGGCATGGCATTACCAAGGGGAGATAATTGTTCAATAAATCTGAATAAACTAGTACCATTTACTCAGACACATTTGTCAAGAACATCCTTAAATGTAATTCTATGCGAGCTAAAACTATTTTTATTCACTCATGTACTACACAATTTGATGAGGATGTAGTGAGTCATTCAATTCAATTCTAAATGAGGCTTTCTTCAAAATGTCAGACATTGCTTTTTAGATAACAAAGCATATATATTCTTTATTATCTGGTCCCCACAAAAAAAGTGTGCGTGTGTATATATATTAGTACATGCATATAATATCAGTCAAACGTTTGGACCCACCTACTCATTCAAGGGTTTTTCTTTATTTTTACTATTTTCGACATTGTAAAATAATAGTGAAGACATCAAAACTATTAAATAACACATATGGAATCATGTAATAACCAAAAAAGTGTTAAACAAATCAAAATATATTTTAGATTCTTCAAAGTAGCCACACTTTGCCTTGATGACAGCTTTGCACATTCTTGGCATTCTCTCAAACAGCTTCATGAGGTAGTCACCGGGAAAACATTTTAATTAAAAGGTGTGCCTTATTGAAAGTTCATTTGTGGAATTTCTTTCCCATCTTAATGCATTTCAGCGAATCAGTTGTGTTGTGATAAGGTAGGGGTGGTATACAGGAGATAGCCCTATTTGGTAAAAGACAGAGTCCATATTATGCCAAGAACAGTCCATAATTTCTTTAAGACATAAAGGTCAGTCGATCCAGAACATTTCAAGAACTTTGAAAGTTTCTTCAAGTGCAGTCGCAAAAAACTCTCGAGCGCTATGATGAAACTGGCTCTCATGAAGACCGCCACAGGAAAGGAAGACCCAAGTTCATTACAGTTACCAGCCTCAGAAATTGCAGCCCCAAAAAATGCTTCACAGTGTTCAAGTAACAGACTCATCTCAACATCAACTGTTCAGAGGAGACTGCGTTAATCAGGCCTTCATGACTGAATTGCTGCAAAGAAACCACTACTAAAGGACACCAATAAGATGAAGAGACTTGGGCCAAGAAACACAAGTAATGGACATTAGACTGGTAGAAATATGTCCGTTGGCTTGCTGAGTCCAAATTTGAGATTTTTGGTTCCAACCACTGTCTTTGTGAGAACAGATGATCTCTGCATGTGTGATTCCCACCGTGAAGCATGGAGGGGGAGGTGTAATGGTGTGGGAGTGCTTTGCTGGTGACACTGTTGGTGATTAATTTAGAATTCAAGGCACACGTAACCAGCATGGCTACCACAGCGATTTGCAAAACACCAGTCTCAACCTCAACAGTGAAGAGGCGACTCCGGGATGCTAGCCTTCTAGGCAGAGTTCCTCTGTCCAGTGTCTGTGGTCTTTTGCCCATCTTAATATATTATTTGTATTGTCCAGCCTGAGATATGTTTTTTTTCTTTGCAACTCTGCCTAGAAGGCCAGCATCCCGGAGTTGACTCTTCACTGCTGACGTTGAGACTGGTGTTTTGTGGGTACTATTTAATGAAGCTGCCAGTTGAGGACTTGTGAGGCATCTGTTTCTCAAACTAGACACAAATGAACTTGTCCTCTTGCTCAGTTGTGCAATGGGGCCTCCCACTCCCACTTTCTATTCTGGTTAGAGCCAGTTTGTGCTGTTTTGTGAAGGGAGTAGTAAACAGCGTTATACGAGATCTTCCGTTTCTTGACAATTTCTTGCATGGAATAGCCTTCATTTCTCAGAACAAGAATAGACTGACAAGTTTCAGAAGAAAGATCTTTGTTTCTGGCTATTTTGAGCCTGTAATCGAACCCACAAATGCTGATGCTCCAGATACTCAACTAGTCTACAGAAGGTCAGTTTTATTGCTTCTTTAATCAGGACTATAGATTTCCGCTGTGCTAACATAATTGCAAAAGGGTTTTCTAATGGTCAATTAGCCTTTTAAAACTATAAACTTGGATTAGCTAACAACGTGCCATAGGAACACAGGAGTGATGGTTGCTGATAATGTGCCTCTGTATGTAGATATTCCATTAAAAATCAACCGTTTCCAGCTACAATAGTAATTTACACTGTATTTAGGATCAATTTGATGTTATTTTAATGGACAAAAAAGTTGCTTTTCTTTCAAAAACAATGACATTTCTAAGTGACCTCAAACTTATGAACAGTAGTGTATATTCATATAATATAAAGACATGCGCTTTTTAACATTAATAGTAAACTTTTCAGTCACGTCCATCACAGATCTCCGACTGTACCTGAATTCAATTTCCTTTCATAATTTGCCTATTCTAAAATGGCTTGGCCCACCATGTCTAAACAACACTGGAGGAACAACTTACCAAAATGCAGCCCCCCTCCTAAGCATCTGTAACCTCCCTCATGGTACCCTGCAGAACAAAGGAGCTTTTCACAGATGAGAGGCAGGTGAGAGCCACCAAATGGAGCTCAAGTAGGCCCCGGCCTTCCTCCACTGATGGCACAAGTACTGCTCTCTCTCTCCTTCTCACTGTGTCACCCACAGGTCTAGTCTATCTTTATAGTACATCTCAGGCTTCTGCTAAAAGCCTGAGCGAACAAGACTGGTATAATTGCATTTCTAGAAATACACTAATAATGTCATGTACTCAGGAAAATGCTTGGCCAAATGTGTGTCCTCAGCACAACCCTGGACAGGCACAGATACAGGCATTCCACATACAGGATGTGAGTTTTACCCATAGCCCCTATTAGGGAGAATGCTCGGTACATACTGCAATGTTCACTAAGAAACTCTAATGTTCTTTCCCTTGTTTTTAAAGTCTGTTTTTAATGTTAGACTGTACTATAACATGCTGCTAGCAAAGGAAATTATAAGTTGTAGAGTGGCCATGCGTGGAACAGGGATAATTGGTGTTAGACCCATTATGCTGCACTCAAGGCCATGCGTGCAGTCCTTCCCACTGCTTTAAGCCTTTTTCGCTCTTTTTTGTGAGTTTTTTTGATTCACACATCCATTGCTGCTAGAGCGCACAGAATCACAGCGCAAGATCAAACAGGGAGCTGAGAAGACCGTTTCTTTTGTTTGTGTTTTCTTTGTCGTGTAAAGAAAATCTAAACCCACCACGTTATTCCTAAAAAAAATGGAATATCAAATATAATACAATACAATAACAGAATGCTATAATCGACACAAAAAGTGTATAAAATGCCATTCTTGTTCATTTTTGACGAACAGACACATGTGAGGGTTGAAAGAACATGGGCTTATAATAGTTGGGTACATCCAATGTAAAAAAGGAATGAATGAAAATTGTAGGACAAATCAATTGTATGAGAAAGCGGTAATAGCTGCGTACTGTATAAAGGAGTCTTTTCATTGTGGACTTTGCATTAAGGCCTTTCACAAGACGTCTTACCTATCCATGGAAACCTTTCCTGAAACAAATACCCGATGCTGCGACATACTGTATGTCCTTAGCACATTGCAAGGTTATTAAACGTAATGAAAAAGGCGTGGGCGGTATTCCGTATCTCGGGGTATTTTGAAATGGGGGTTGGACATCTTCATAGGTTTTGAAAACTATCAGGAATAAACAGCACAACGCAGAAGCGTCATTTAACATATCACTTAGTGCCACTTTTTCCTCTTTAGTCGTTGCTATCGGAACGTTCAGACAGAAACTGCATTGGCGCAACTCTCTATACACACTGAGTGTACAAAACATTGGAGACACCTTCCTAATATTGGATTGCACCCTTTTTGCCTTCAGAACAGCCTCACTTTGTCAGGGCATGGACTCTACAAGGCATCAAAAGCGTTCCACAGGGACGCTGGACCATGTTGACTCTGCAACGCTTCCCACAGTTGTGTCAAGTTGGCTGGATGTCCTTTGGGTGGTGGACCATTCTTGATACACACAGGAAAATGTTGAGCGTGAAAAACCCAGCAGCGTTGCAGTTCTTGACACACTCAAATCAGTGGGCTACTACCACTGGCACCTACTACCATAACCCATTCAAAGACACTTAAATATTTTGTCTTGCCCATTCACCCTCTGAATGACACATACACAATCCATGTCTCAAGGTTTAAAAATCCTTATTTAACCTGTCTCCTCCCCTTCATCTACACTGATTTGAAGTGTATTTAACAACTGACATCAATAAGGGATGATAGCTTTCACCTGGATTCATCTGGTCAGTGTATGATGCCCTGCAAAGAGCAGGTGTTCCTAATGTTTTGTAAAATCAGTGTTTATAACTATAAATTAATTTATTTGGCACATCTTAGATTGTAATCTCCAGCTCAGGGCTCCAGCTATGCATTTGGTGGCTAGATTTTGCAGTATCAAGCTTCTTTGTTACAGCAGAGACAATCAATCCCCTCCACTTCTCTAAACCCGACCCTGAAAAGACTGTGCCCCACGTGATGGGCATCCATATATGATGCCATTCAATATGTGCAGTTCCGCTATGCAGACATCATGCAGGCGTTGAGCAAAGCGGCCAACTCCACGTCCACCCCAATATGTTTTGTTGTTGCACCAAACTGTGAGTAGCCTTTTAAGATCCAGTAGTTGTAGAACTTTATGAGCTGGATTGTCTGCCCTTGCAATTAGTTTATGTTTGCTTGTTAGCATTTCTTTTTCTTAAACATTTGGAAAGAAATAGTACCCCTTGTGTGCACTGCCGGTGCTACTGTTTACCCCAGTATGGTACAAGAACGGTATGAAGGTATGAACATCTGTATACTGCCCAACCCTAGTATGAGATGTTGTCCTGTATTGACCTGAATCATTCTTGAAAGCCCTCCATAGAGAAACATACAGTATGTTCTACAGTGAAGGATTGTTGCTAACAGACGCTGATCCTTCGGTAGGAAGGGGGTGGGGGACATTGGGGAACTAAGATACACGTTTAGGAGGAAGGACTGTTACATTACTCTTTAGGACAGGATGGCCATCTGGAAGAAAAAACACAATTTAGAGTGAGTGGGCTCAAGAGATGCCAAGGCAGTGTTAGTGGAGCTGGTGCGGCCTCATCTTAGGGTTGAATTTGTGTTCGATGAGCTGGTCGATAATTTATTGGAATATTCTGTGTTAGTTTGTGAATTTGCGTTGATTGTGTTATGTGTGTGATGTGAACTGATAGTGTACAATTCTCTCACTTTCTATCACTTACACTCTCTCTCTCTGAGAGAGGTGTGATTCTACAGCGGCTCCCTGTGTGTTAGGGTGTGTGTGTGTGTGTGTGTGAGGGTGTCCGTCCGCATGTGGAATGCTTTCCATTTGATTTCACCTGGATGCCAGACCTGTAATATGAAACAGAAAACCCTACAGGAGTCCCTATTTCAGTCTAATCACTTCTGCACTCTCTCTCACTTGGGAAAAGTGAGAATTGCAGGTACTTCATACAAGAGCAAATGACATGAAAGTGGATTTTTGAAATTACGATCGCATAGTGACCTTATAAAAGTTTATCCTCATGGTCGGGGGTATTTCCGAAGTCCATATGTAGTTTGAAGGTTCGCAGTTTTAATTTAAATTGCAAAATCTTTCAAAAATAATCTTGGTTCCCGATGGCTCAGGTTATTGAGGCATGGTGCTTGCATGCAAGTCTATACAGTATATGGCTTAACTGTAAACTGCTTTAAATAACATGTGCAATGAAACAGTAATCTCATATATTTAAAAAAAAACTGAAACCTGTTGCCATTAATGCTCCACTACATTTACCATATGCATTTTGCGCGGAGGCCTTTTGCATACAGGCTGTGTATTTTGGTCATGTTTGACCTTGTGATGTGAACAGGATGAACAGTAGACACATCTTTATTATTATGGTTCTCTTGAGTAAATGTAGTCGATTTGATCAACAGTGTTGACCTCCCATATTACACTACACACTAAGACATGTACCATCCCCATGAACGCTTCCAGTGAGCGGCCATCATATCATGCCAGAAACACTTAAAGATCACGTAACATCAGAGCTGCCAACTCACATGCATTGGCTGTGAAACACACGCATTTTACGCTATTCTCACGCTCACGCGGCACACCTCTTATATCTCACGCATTGAAAAGTACAGCTTTTATTTTTCTAATTAGTCCATTATATAGTCAGTGCGTTGACTTTTCAACTGATCTCCAAATCGTTTCGAAGTTGGAGCATCCGCGATTGCAATTTAACATCACGGGCAGAATCTCTGTCATTATTCTGTCTTGCCACATCACTGTGAACTGCGGCACAATGAAGCATATGATTGGTCTAGTTATGTAAGGGATCAAGGGGATTGGATGCATTTTTTAAACAAACGCCCCTCAAGATTAGAGTGGCGCTGAATGGAGAGAGAACGTTCTCTTCTGAGTTTATAAAACTGTAAAAAGAGCAGCATGGTAACGTTGTTTTATGTACAATGTTGTCAACTAAATTTGGTTGCGTCCCTGTTGCAGAATGCAGCCTTTTGACAGCATGTACTAAAACCGATCTAATCCACACTTGCATTGGTCCCCTCTTTTGGTGATTGGAATTAAGGTTGGAACAACGAAAAGGCAGCAGAGACCTACAGTATGTTTTAGCAGGGACGTTTGGTAGGGTGAACTGATTTGTAACCATGAATACCATTTTGTCAAACTGTGTGATTCCATAAGCGCAGGTTTGATTCTATAGGGGAAACAATCAATCGGAAAATTATTTGTGAGGGTGTAGGGGCAAATTTGTGTAATCGTGTCTTTGGGAGATTTTATCTATTTACTTTATTTAGTCTAATCAGTACAATAATTATTATTCTTAACAATGGGTTAATTTAGAGTAATTACTCTGCTTGTGTCTTCACTATTTTTACAGTGTGTTCAAATATTTCTACTTTTGTCTTTGAAAATGAACTATATGAGGCTATGTATTATTGCAGCCATTCATGGACAATTTTGAACAAGTCATACAAATAAGCATTGGGTATTAATAGAATTTGTACATTATAGCATTTTGTACATGCTAGGTGGAGTGGTTAGGGGTACTCACAACTCATAAACACATACATTTTGTCATTGTAGAGTAAGAGAATGGCAAGGATCTTCAACTAGTAGGCATGAAGCACCTGAATATTGATATTCATGAGATTTTCTTAAAGGCTTTGGTGATTTTGAGAAATGAATTGTTTATAACAAAAACACTTTCAAACACCCAGCAGTTGGGAAACATAGATCAGGTGTGGGAAACATAGATCAGGGGTGGCAAACCCTCCTGGAGAACAAACAGGATTTTCTTCCAGATCGTTAATTACAAAATACTAAATATTTGTGTCTTCACCTTGAAAGCAGTCTATTGACAAGGAGACTACAATCTATGATTTGGTTACCCACTGCCAATAGCTATTAATATGAGCATTTCCTGTGGAGAGCCTTGGTGAAGTGGTAGCACTTCCTGGCACATGTTGCATACAATTTTCCACCTGAGAATAGGGATCAAACCCTGCTTCCAACCTTCCCACTGTTTCTCATGTCTCCCTTTCACATTTCATTACTATCTGAATAAAATGTCAAACCACCTAAAAATATATATTTAAAAAAATAGTAACATACTTTAAGTTAGCTTTAAAACAGTACCATTTTCTTGGGGGAGGAAACCCAGTACCCCTGTCTAGGGCATTGGGCATTGAAATTCACATTACAAATCTCATTCCAAGCTTTCTTCAAAATTTGGCAACCCTGTGGAATGTGACAGGTATAGGCATTAGTCATTCTATGTTCAAAGAAACATGGCATCAAATCTCTTCAGTAGCCACGGGTGATATGACTACACAAAGGAATAAAATGAACTGATCAACTAAACCCAATACTTAATGCAACTGCTATGTCATGCACTATACGCTTAGATAGTTGTATTTTGATAAATTGTATCTGTCCCCACAGAGCGAAGCCCATGTGCTTTGCTCCACACCATCATGGCTGCTTTTCACTTCAGACTGATGTGTGTGTGGCTGCCCTGATCTTGGTTTCCATGGTGACAAGGCACAGAGTTTTTTTTCACTGCCTGCCTGGAAACTGAGTTCCTGCTAATTGCTGTTGTCATGGCAACGATGCAGCTGATGTAATAGTGGGAAAGGGCAAGAATCTTAACCCTTTTTAGATGCAGCCCTAAAATACCATGCACTTCTCCAAGAGCAGGGGTACGGGAGGATGTGCTGTAGTTAAATTAGTATTTGAATGAATGTAAAATATATCTATATATATGGATAACAAAAATACATTTAGGCCTACAATTAAATATGGCACAAAGAAATTATGGATGGCGAACACACATTTCTTGTTGTGTTCTTTACACACAGTCTCAGTAATTACTGAGTGGTAATTAAATAAGTGGTCTTATTCTGGTTTGTCTTAAAGGTGGCAATTTGTTATGGCCTCGTAACGGGTGTCGTCAGAAGGAGACCAAAGCGCAGCGTTCTTTGAGTTCCACATAATTTATTAACGAAGTGAAACTTTAGAAAAGACAAAACAATAAAGACTACAACGACCGACCAGCTTTGTTGTGCAAACTACCTGCACACAAACAAAGAACACGATCCCACACAGAAGGAGGGAAAGGGCTGCCTAAGTATGATCCCCAATCAGAGACAACGATAGACAGCTGCCTCTGATTGGGAACCACACTTGGCCAGAAACAAAGAAATAAAGAACATAGAATGCCCACCCAAATCACACCCTGACCAAACCAAAATAGAGACATAAAAAGGCTCTCTAAGGTCAGGGCGTGACACCGCGTGGTAAACTGCAGTGTATTGATTTTTGCCAAGTCCATATGATTTAACCCTGCTGTGCCTGTACTTATGCAATCACTTGTTACAATAGAGGTTGCCTAACTGCAATGTCAGTGGTTGATTTAACAATAGCAACAGGTCATGTCATCAACAACAAGAGCCTTCGACGACTGCATCACTAACCCAACATCAAACCAACATTCTGTGATTTTAGGGCCAAATGCTGATTGTCAATCTTTTACATGAGCAACAAGTAGAATAACATCACTGTTTCAGTATTTCCAAGGTTTAATAGCAACGTTTCAACCACTTACTGTAGTTGCCTGATGAACACAGCATGCAGGTATTCATTTGGCATTATATACTGCTCCTGTTGGTGTTTGATTTTGTACACTACTCAATCTTGAACATGGACCAAACATTACTCAGAATTTGTTCATATTGTGTATGTACAGTTTTTGAGATTTTACTTTCTTACTCCCTCCTCTTTGCTGGAGCATAAGTCTGCAACAAATCCACGCCACAAGGGTCCTTGACCTTCCCCGGAGTCGTCTCCTTTGTGGTGTCCAACAAAGGACTGTCTTGACTTTGACGTCTGATTACATCCTCAGTACATGACCTATCCACCTGAGACTGGATTGGTTGACTTGGCAAGACCCAAAGCCATGACTATGCATCTCTGACTGTAGCATGACCCTTGTCTTAAGATAACAACACTTCCAGACATAAAGGCAGTGTTTCTCTATGTGAACCACAGACATCAGAAATCCCTATCTCACCAGTCACTTCCAACAGGCAGAAAAGGGGGTTTAATGAGAGATGGCATTTTATCGAGTGTTTCTTACCAGAGGGCAGGGTCCCTTCTGTCCCGCAGAGAAGGAGGTATGTCATTTTCACTTCCCCTGGGTCCTACAGAGTGACAGTGTGATGGGGGAGCACCCATTGAGAGGAATAAGGTTGTCATTAATGACAAACACCTCCAGTCTTTCTACATTTAACCCTTGTATGTGACCAGCAACTCTTAACTTGTTTATTTGCAATTTGAGCATAATCCAATGGAAAGTGCTTGATAAATTATCATTTGTCACTATAATTGTTACTAATTTGCAGGACTGGGCCTGGGATAGCTACTTGGACCGGATACCTCCAAGGAAAATCAGGTTGTTAGTGATTGTGTCACATACTTAGCTTCTGACTCTGTGTGGTCACTAAAGATCCTATGACACTTGTCATTAGAAGGGCTATCGATCCGGTTTCCTAGCTTCCTAATCTGGCCCTTCATACAGTATTATCATACCAACCTAATCATCCCAGCTTCTAATTGGCCCATTCAACCCCTCAACACTCTCTTGCAAGTCTCCAGTTGGCTGTTGTTGGAAATGAGAATGCATTCTCGATCTGTTTATAGATAAATGTATGACAAAAAAGAGAAATAAAGTATTTTTTATTTATGCAAGTCAGTTAATTAAGACAAATTCTTATTTTCATTAACTGCCTGTTCAGGGGCAGAACGACAGATTTGTAACTTGTCAGCTCGGGGGTTTGAACTTGCAACCTCCCGGTTACTAGTCCAACACTCTAACAACTAGGCTACCCTGCTTATTCTACCAACTGTGTATCGACTACATGGACCCCTGTAGTTATTTTCCTCTAGAGCGTTATCATATTTAAATCTTCTATATTGACACACCATACTTTCGGTTTTGATTACGTTGTTCTCTCTTCACAGGGAAATCATTTGACATCAGCAAGGAGTGCATAAAGTGCATTTATTTACCAACTAGGAGATAAGACCCTCCCTATGCGTTCGGCCCTGACATATTCATCATCAATGATTCTGTTCCCTTTCCCCTGATGTCGCTGTCACATGGACACTGTTTCTTAATATGACATTTTAAAAAAGAAGCATGAAAAAATAGTTAGAGAAAGCAGACCATCAGGGGAAATAGCTAAATACTTAAAGTATAAGGACTAATTGGCGGAGGGAAAATAAACAGCAATAGAGCCGTCCCCTTGAACCCTCTCACACCCTAGTGTCAAGACTAGAACATGAAGGCTTAGGAGGAGTTTGCCCCCAACTATTGATCTCACCACATGTAATTCATTATTTCATAGCAGCTTTATATCTCAGTACAGACGTTGTCTTGAAAGCGTGATCTCCACCTGAGGAGAGGCCTGTTACAACACTAAGACGCATGGACTGCTGACAGCTGATATTAAATTGAATGCTGTCGCCTGGTGATGCAGGCTGTGAATGTATTGGGTGAGGAGAGGAAGGCCTCCCACAGGTTCTGACAGTCCCTCCACAGCCCACCACACCGCTCCTCACAGTCCTCCCAGTGTGTCTGTGTGTGTGCGTTCGTCTGTGGGAGCATGCGTGCAGGGAATGGGGGGCGTGGGGTAGTTTTTCGCAGGCCACTGTGGATACAGAGTTGAAGTTCTTATCATTGACTAGATTATAAGTGTTCAAATTAGCATTCACAGTCCAAACAACATATCAACAACAGCATCCTAATGGCCCAGTACAATGCAGACACACACACAACTCCAGTGTAGATTTGGCCTTGTGTTTAGGGATATTGTCCTGTTGAAAGCAGTGGGCTGGTAGGAGGAGCTATAGGAGGATGGGCTCATTGTAATGTCTGGAATGGAATGAATGGAACAGTATCAAATACATCAAACATATGGATACCACATGTTTGACTCCATTCCATTTATTCCATTCCAGCCATTACAATGAGCCTGTTCTCCTAAAGTTCCTCCCACTAGCCTCCTCAGGTTGAATGTTGAATTCATCTCCCAGTGTCTGGAGGAAAGCAGACTGAACCAGGTTTCCCTCTAGGGTTTTGCCTGTGCTTGTAACGGCTCTCGTTGGTAGTTGGAAGCGTAGACCAAAGCGCAGCGTGGAAAGTGTTCATGATTATTTTATTCAAAAACACTCAAACAAAATAACAAAAGCGAAAACACGAAAGCGCACAGTTCTATAAGGCAAAAAACACTAAACAGAAAACAAGATCCCACAAAACCCAAAAGGAAAATGACAACTTATATAACGATAGACAGCTTTCTCTGATTGGGAACCACACTCGGCCAAAAACAAAGAAATAGGAAACATAGACTTTCCCACCCGAGTCACACCCTGACCTAACCAAACACAGAGAATAATAAGGATCTTTAAGGTCAGGGCGTGACAGTGCTGTTCTTTTGTATCCTGAACCACTCCCCAGTTCTTAACGATTACAAGCGTACCCATAACATGATGCAGCCAACACAATGCTTGAAAATATGGAGAGTGGTACTCAGTAATGTGTTGTATTTGATTTGCCCCACTCTGCATTCAGGACAAATAGTTAATTGCTTTGCCACATTTTTTGCAATATTACTTTAGTGCCATGGTGCATATTTTTTGAATATTTTTAGTCTGTACGGGCGTCCATCTTTTCACTCTGTCATTAAGGTTAGTATTGTGGAGGAACTAGATTTGTTGTTGATCCATTCTCGTTTTTAACAGCCATTAAACTCTAACCATTTTAATGTCACCATTGGCCTCATGGTAAAATTCCTGAATGATTCCCTTCCTCTCTGGTGACTGAGTTAGGAAGGACGCCTGTATCTTTCTAGTGATTGGTTGTATTGATACACATTCCAAAATGTAATTAACAACCATGCTCAAAGGGATATTCATTGTCTTTAAGAAATGTTTTATCTACCAGTAGGTGCCCTTTTTTGTGAGGCATTGGAAAACCTTTGCTTAATAGTTACAAGGGTAATAAACCTGCTTTATCAGAGTTTTGGGACATAGCCACAGGTGTAAACCTGGTTCGTATGTAGATCTGGTTTATATTAGTATTGGAACTAAGTCAAAGGTGTAGTCCGGGTTTACAGTTTATGAGTAGTCAGGCTTCGGCACATTTAGACCTGGCTTAGTTGACTAATTGGGTTCAAGCGCAGGTGCAGACTTTGTAGGTATGTACATTGGAGCTGAAGTACAGGTGTAGACATCCTTGATTGCGTTGCATTCATTGCAATACACCCTCTCAGTTCAGAAGTCAGACAGCTATCTAAGATAGGCAAATTAATCAGCAACATAAATAGCCATAACCTTTCAGCAGTATTCCAATATTCCTCCTTGTCATAAATAAAATAAGGACATCTGTTTGCATATGTCATCACCACATTCCAGACCTAAGGTCTCATTTACAGTGCCTTTAGAAAGTATTCACACCCCTGGACTTTTTCCACATCTGTTGTGTTACAAATTGAGATTAAAATGGATTTCAATGGATTTTTTTGATCTGCACAAAATACTCCTTAATGTCAAAGTGAAAGAAAAATTAAATGTGTAAAAAAATTATGAAAAATAAAACACTCATAAAATGAGTATACCAAACATTATGAACACCTTCATAATATTGAGTTGCACCCCTTTTACCCTCAGAACAGTCTCAATTCGTTTGGGGGCATAGACTCTACAATGTGTCAAAAGCGTTCCACAGGGATGCAGACCCATGTTGACTCCAATCAATCAATCAATCAAATATATTTATAAAGCCCTTTTTACATCAGCCGATGTCACAAAGTGCTACACAGAAACTCAGACTAAAATCCAAAACAGTGAGCAATGCAGATGTAGAGGCATGGTGGCTAGGAAAAGCTTCCTAGAAAGGCAGGAACCTAGGAAGAAACGTAGAGAGGAAACAGGCTCTGAGGGGTGGCCAGTGCTCTTCTGGCTGTGCTGGTGTCGAATATAAGAGTAAATGGGTGTCGAATATAAGAGTAAATGGATGTTAAGGTTAGATCGTACTTCAAGATGTTCAAACCATATATGACCAGTAGGGTCAAATAATAATCACAGTGGTTATAGAGGGTGCAACAGGACAGCACCTCAGGAGTTAATGTCAGTTGGCTTTTCATAGTCGAGCATTCAGAGGTTGAGACGGCAGGTGCGGGGGAGAGAGAGAAAGGGAGCGAGAGACACACACACACACACACACACACACACACACACACACATCGTTACAACACTGTATATAGACATAATGACATTTGAAATGTCTCTATTCCTTTGGAACTTTTGTGAGTAATGTTTACTGTTCATTTTTATTGTTTATTTCACTTTTGTTTATTATCTATTTCACTTGCTTAGGCAATGTAACATGTTTCCCATGCCAATAAAGCCCCTTAAATTGAAATTAATTGAATTGAGAGAGATGTCCTTTGGGTGGTGGACCATTCTTGATACATGGGAAACTGTTGATTGTGAAAAACCCAGCATCGTTGCAGTTCTTGACACAAACTTGTGTGCCTGGCACCTACTACCATACCCCGTTCAAATGCACTTACATTTTTTGTCTTGCCCATACACCCTCTGAATGGCACACATTCTCAGTTGTCTCAAGGCTTAAAAATCCTTATTTAACCTGTCTCCTCCCCTTCATCTACACTGATTTGAAGTGGATTTAACAAGTGACGTCAATAAGGGATCATAGCTTTCTGTAACGTGCGTTGTTTGAAGGAGACCAAGGCGCAGTGTAATTTGTGGTCATCATATTTATTTAAATGAGAACCAGCAACAAAATAACAAAGTGAAACCAAAACGACCTACCGTTCCGTAGGCTACAAGAGCTGTACAAAAACAAGATCCCACAACATAGGTGGGAAAAAGGCTACCTAAGTATGATTCCCAATCAGAGACAACGATAGACAGCTGCCTCTGATTGGGAACCACACTCGGCCAAACACAAAGAAATACAAAACATAAATGCCCACCCCACATCACACCCTGACCAAAACAAAAAGAGAAATAAAACGGCTCTCTAAGGTCAGGGCGTGACACTTTCACCTGGATTCACCTGGTCAGTCTATGTCAAGGAAAGAGCAAGTGTTCTTAATTATTTTGTATACACAATATATCTTGATTAGATAAGTATACAACCCCCTGAGTCAATACGTTAGAATCATCTTTGGCACAATTACAGATGTGAGTCTTTCTGGGTAAGTCTCTTCCACACCCGGATTGTGCAACATTTGCACATTATTCTTTTCAAAATTCTTCAAGCGCTGTCAAATTGGTTGTTGATCATTGCTAGACAACCATTTTCAAGTCTTGCCATATATTCTCAAGCAGATTTCAGAGAGAACTGTATTCGGCCACTCGGGAACAGTCACTGGCATCTTGGTAAGCAACTCCAGTGTAGATTTGGCCTTGTGTTTAGTGATATTGTCCTGTTGAAACTAGTGGGCTGGTAGGAGGAGCTATAGGAGGATGGGCTCATTGTAATGTCTGGAATGGAATGAATGGAACAGTATCAAATACATAAAACATATGGATACCACATGTTTGACTCCATTCCATTTATTCCATTCCAGCCATTACAATGAGCCTGTTCTCCTAAAGTTCCTCCCACCAGCCTCCTCAGGTTGAAAGTTGAATTCATCTCCCAGTGTCTGGTGGAAAGCAGACTGAACCAGGTTTTCCTCTAGGATTTTACCTGTGCTGTTCTTTTAAAAAATCCTGAAACACTCCCCAGTCCTTTCAAGCATACTCATAACATTATCAAATCAATTGTATTGGTCACATACACGTGTTTAGCAGATGTTATTGGGAGTGTAGCGAAATGCTTGTGCTTCTAATTCCGACAGTGCAGCAATATCTAACAAGTAATATCTAACAATTCCACAACAAATACCTAATACACACCAAATCTAAGTAAATTAATTTTATTAAGAATATATAAATATATGGACGAGCAATGTCAGAGCGGCATAGACTAAGATACAGTAGATAGTATAGAATACAGTATATACATCTGAAATGAGTAATGCAAGATATATAAACATTATTAAAGTTACATTATTGAATTTTTTTGATACCCCTTTTTTGGTAGTTAGTCTTGTCTCATCTCTGCAACTCCTGTATGGACTTGGGAGAGGCGAAGGTCGAGAGCCGTGCGTCCTCTGAAACACAACCCAACCAAGCCACACTGCTTCTTGACACAATGCCCACTTGACCCGGAAGCCAGCCACACACATTTAGACCTGGCTTAGTTGACTAATTAGGTTCAAGCACAGGTGCAGACATTGTAGGTATGTAAATTGGAGCTGAAGTACAGTGGTAGACCTGGTTTGTATGAGTATTGGGGCTGAAATGCAGAAGTACACCACTTTTTTGACAATTGGGGCTAACATGAAGGAGTATTCCTGTTTATTTATTTTTTAAATCAGTACTTGGGTTAGACATGCAGGTGTACACCTGGTCTGTAAGAATATTGGGGCTGAAGTATGAGTGTAGACCAGGTTTGTATGGAACTTGGGTCTATGAATAACAAATAGGGCATTTAGGGCTAGGAAATGAGTGTATCGGTACTTTATTGTATCACTATTAGGATATTGGCTTGTGAGTGTTAGGGTTAGGACATGGGCTGGGGTGTGTGGATAATTAGGTTTAGGTGTGTGGGTAAGTGGGCTGAGGAATATAGATATTGGGGCTAAGGAATATGTGTAAATGTCTGTTAATTTTATTAGAGGCATAGCACTGTTGGTCAAGATCGAGAATACAATAAATAAATAAATATTTATATAATAGACTACTGTTCAAAAGATTGGGGTCACTTTGAAATGTTCTTGTTTTTGAAAGAAAAGCACATTTTCTGTCCATTAAAATAACATCAAATTGATCAGGGTGGCGCAGCCTCCTGGTGGTCTAGGGCATTACATCGCAGCGCCAGCTGTGCCACCAGAGACTCTAGGCTCGCGCCCAGGTCCGTGGGGCGACGCACAATTGGCCTAGCGTCGTCCGGGTTAGGGAGGGTTTGGCCGGTAGGGATATCCTTGTCTCATCGCACACCAGCGACTCCTGTGGCGAGTCGGGCGCAGTCCGTGCTAACCAAGGTAGCCGGGTGCACGGTGTTTCCTCCGACACATTTGTGCGGCTGGCTTCTGGGTTGGAGGCGTGCTGTGTTAAGAAGCAGTGCGGCTTGGTTGGGTTGTGTTTCGGGGGACGGATGGCTTTCGACCTTCGTCTCTCCCGAGCCCGTATGGGAGTAGTAGCGATGAGACAAGATAGTAATTACTAACAATTGGATATCACGAAATTGGGGAGAAAAGGGGGTAAAATTAAAAAGAATTACAGTATAGATATTGTTAATTTTGTAAATGACTATTGTAGCTGGAAAGGGCAGATTTTTTATGGAATATCTACATAGGCGTACAAAGGCCCATTATCAGCAACCATCACTCCTGTGTTCCAATGGCATGTTGTGTTAGCTAATCCAAGTTTATCATTTTGAAAGGCTAATTGATTATTAGAAAACCCTTTTGCAATAATGTTAGCACAGCTGAAAACTGTTGTCCTGGTTAAAGAAGCAATACAACTGTCCTTCTTTAGACTAGTTGAGTATCTGGAGCATCAGCATTTGTGGGTTCGATTACAGGCTTAAAATGGTCAGAAACAAAAGACTTTCTTCTGAAACTCGTCAGTCTATTCTTGTTCTGAGAAATGAAGGCTATTCCATGCGAGAAATTTCCAAGAAACTGAAGATCTCGTACTGCTCCTTTCACAGAACAGCACACACTGGCTCTAAACAGAATATAATGAGGAGTGGGTGGCCCTGGTGCACAACTGAGCAAGAGGACAATATATACATATATATATAATATACTTTTAAATATATATAAAAAAGTCAATATGGATTACATGTTAGGCTTACTAATTGCAAAATATTTGCATAGTGTCATGTCTGTATTTAAAGCCATCATACCTGCAAGTACAGTTACCCTGAGCATGATGTTGAGAAAGAAACAGGTGGCCTAACTCTGGAGCTGTAATTGGGAAAGCTTGTGTTATTTCTGTCACTGAGCCACAGTAATCACACAGACATGCTCTCTCCCACACAGTAAAGGTAGAAAGATATGAACGACCACCTGTTTGTGAGCTTGACTGTCTAATAAGTGATGGAGGTAGTACGAGAGGGATGAGGAAGAATAACAAACTGCAGGCTCCATTTTCTGATGAACAACAGCTAATAGATGGAAAAACATCTGAGTCTCCCATGCTGCAGTCACAGGAAACAACATCAACTTCTCTGAAACCATTGATTAACCTGATATCAACATTTAGGATCAATAACAGGAGAAACTTTAGTGTTACAAGTACTTTATTGATTAATTTGATGCGATGATTGTGAGATTTGAGTCCTTTTAAAATTGATATTGAATTCACAGCGAGGGAAACCGTTTTAACTTCATTTTAGGAGCTGTGGAGAAGCAGTAGCAGCTCAGGCCACCTTTCACCATAATAATGAATCAATGTTTGATTTGATTTGATTTGATGTTCGCTGGCGCTGCCACCTAGTGGTATAACACTATTGTTGACCAATCTTACACACCCAGTAATTAATAATTTTACATCAATTAAACAAGGGGGGTATCGTGCTGTTCCATTAAGATGATGCCTCCACTTAAACCCATGCATAAACCCCCTCAGGCTGGTAAAGTGCCTTGTTATTGACACTAGGGAGCAGTGCAGCTCCATGTGACTGACTGGTAAACCTATCTTCAAATCAAATCTAATCGGATTGTATTTGTCGCATGCACCGAATACAACCAGTGTAGACCTTACAGTGAAATGCTTACTTACAAGCCCTTAAACAACATTGCTTTTTAAAGAATACTGAAAAAAATAAGAAATAAAAGTAACAAATAATTAAAGAGCAGCAGTAAAATAACAATAGCGAGGCTATATACAGGGGTACCAGTACAGAGTCTATGTGCGGGGGCAGCCGTTAGTCGAGGTAGTTGAGGTAATATGTACATGTAGGTAGAGTTATTCAAGTGACTATGCATAGATAATGAACAGAGAGTAGCAGCAGCATGAAGAGGGGGGGGGCAATGTAAATAGTCTGGGTAGCCATTTTATTAGATGTTCAGGAGTCTTATGGCTTGAGGCTAGAAGCACCATCAAGAGCATCCTGACCTATATAATAGGCGGTGTCAGAGGACTCCAGTCACCCAAGTCATAGACTGGGTGACAGAGACTCCAGTCACCCAAGTCATAGACTGTTTTCTCTGCTACCGCACGGCAAGTGGTACCGGAGCGCCAAGTCTAGGACCAAAAGGCTCCTTAACAGCTTCTACCCCCAAGCCATAAGACTGCTGAACAATTAATCACATGGCCACCAGACTATTACATTGACCCCCCCCCACTCCATTTGTTTTGTACACTGCTACTCTCTGTTTATTATCTATGGATAGTCACTTCACCCCTACCTACATGTATCCCCTGTATATAGCCTTGTTATCATTATGTTATTGTGTTACTTTTTATTATTTTTTACTTTAGTATATTTGGTAAACATTTTCTTAACTCTTCTTGAACTGCACTGTTGGTTAAGGGCTTGTAAGTAAGCATTTCACGGTAAGGTCTACACTTGTATTCGGCGCATGTGACAAATAAAGTTTGATTTTGATTTGAATAGGATGTGGTGGGAAGGATGTGGTTTTCTGCACTCCAATCCACAAGTCCACTCAGAGAAGTGAGGAGATAGTGGCCTGCACAGTCTGAAGTGCTGCCAGGTGCCGGGCCCCTAACAACGTGACCCGTAGCAACTATCAATCAGGGTCACACAGTTCAGGGAGAGTTTGAGAAGACGGTCTAAGGTGCTCCTACACACTCAGGCTTCGGCCGTGGGGGATTGGGAGTGGAGTGTGCAGCTTGGAAGGATGGTGAGGTGCTGATAACAGTCACCAGCAAGGAGGGGGAGAGAGAGAGTGTCCCGGGGAGAGGAGTAAAGGGCAGTTAGAGGTCAGATCAGACAGTCAGAGAGAGTGTCCCGGGGAGAGGAGTAAAGGACAGTTAGAGGTCAGATCAGACAGTCAGAGAGAGTGTCCCGGGAGAGGAGTAAAGGGCAGTTAGAGGTCAGATCAGACAGTCAGAGAGAGTGTCCCGGGGAGAGGAGTAAAGGACAGTTAGAGGTCAGATCAGACAGTCAGAGAGAGTGTCCCGGGAGAGGAGTAAAAGACAGTTAGAGGTCAGATCAGACAGTCAGAGAGAGTGTCCCGGGGAGAGGAGTAAAGGACAGTTAGAGGTCAGATCAGACAGTCAGAGAGAGTGTCCCGGGAGAGGAGTAAAGGACAGTTAGAGGTCAGATCAGACAGTCAGAGAGAGTGTCCCGGGAGAGGAGTAAAAGACAGTTAGAGGTCAGATCAGACAGTCAGAGAGAGTGTCCCGGGGAGAGGAGTAAAGGGCAGTTAGAGGTCAGATCAGACAGTCAGAGAGAGTGTCCCGGGGAGAGGAGTAAAGGACAGTTAGAGGTCAGATCAGACAGTCAGAGAGAGTGTCCCGGGGAGAGGAGTAAAGGACAGTTAGAGGTCAGATCAGACATCTTATGGAACAGTTCCTCCCCTTCCCCCACTCCACACCCACCTTCCTTACACCCCCACATCCTGTTTGCCGTACTTGGCTGCATATGATACCTGTTCTTGGCTCAAGGATTGGGGGACTGACGTGGGCACAGTCAGGGCTTTGTTGGTCCCGGCCGTACTTCTCACAGACCTCCCATTGTAACAGCTGGGCACTGCTGCCATGCATACCAACCCCCCTCACCTGCCCAGCGCGCCCACCCAGGTTGGGCCTGTGCCAGCCAAACTCTGGCTCTAGATCTAGGCCATGTCTCAGTTTGCCTGGGCCCAGTCAACATACAAGGGTCTGGGCCCAAACTCTCCTTCCTCCCCTTAAACCTACGACAGGGACGGAGTGTCCCCTTTCACATACAATCCTGATGTCTGACTGAGAGGGGCTTCAAAGAGAACTAGGTAAAGGCCTATAGGAGTATAAGCTCTTATTGTGTGGAGAGGCCGGGCTGGAATGAGGATATTGATTTCAGAGAGTTGGCACCGCTGGCACTCAGAGGTTTATCTGCTCAGAGGGTGACTCTTCCACCACATCAGACAGAGAGGGAGAGAGAGAAAGATGGAAGATGTAGGGAAAGAGAGAGGAGAGAGAGAGGGATAGGCAAAGAGAGATGGAGGGAAGCTGAGACACTCTAGACCTGACACATGGGCACCCACAGACAGGCAGTGATAGATGAAATCATCAGAGCACCCTATTGGCTGTACTGTGTGTGTGTGTGTATGTGGGTATGGGGGGGGGTACAGAGGAAGAGAGCTTGGATCCCTTTGATGTTGTTGGAATGGAATGGTTGTCTAAGGTTACTAATAGATAAAGAGTACTGGAACCCTGGCTACTGTTCCCAACTCTGTTTTCAACTCAGACCCAGGGTGTGTGTGTTTGTTTGTGTGTGTGAGTGTGTGTGGGTGTTCATGCATGTTTGTATACTATATGGTTGTGTTTTAAAGGCCTAGTGCAACTGATGAAACTAACACTGTAAAAGTGTGAAAACATGTATCAGTGTTATCTCCTGATAGTTGCTGAATTAAAATACAATCTTCCACACAGGACCTTATAATTAGCAGGTTTTGTATGGGCGGGAGTTTGGGCTTTCCATGGTGACATCACCGTGCAGTAAATTGGTTAATAGACCAATTAAATTCTTGCTTGAGAAATAGTTTAGAATTTTTGCCCATTATAATGGAAATCTATTACAGTAATGTTCTTAAGTGTTACCCAGAAATGATTTGATATTGATATAAAAAAAACAGTTACATTGGACCTTTAATGTGTCTGTGTGGGGTCTGAGACTAATTGAAAAGAGGACAAGAGTGGGGTCAGGGTGTAGGGTTTGTATTCAGGACAGGAGGAGGTGTGGGTGAGATACAGGTAGTCCTGGGTGGGCAGAGACAAGCGGGTTAGGAGGGGGTGAGGAGAGGAGAGGTGTGGAGGGGGTCAGAGAGGATGTGGGGACTGACTCATCACCACATCAGCTTTGTTCCTCCCCCGGGGAACGACAACATTGGGACAGGATGCCATTCAACTATACATCTCCTTTCTTCCTTTCTCTTTCTGTCCCTTCCTTTCATCAAGACAGAAAGGGAGAGAGATACAGACAGAGTGAAGAACAGTGAGGGGTCTCTTTCAGAGCAGAAATAGAGTCTCGCTGTGAATTGCCTGCTATTGATACCACTCTATTCAGCCATCATTCTCTCTTCCTCTATCTCTCTATCATTTCCCCCTGTCCCTCTGTGTGCAATCTCATTTTGGATCCTCACCCCCCCTGTGGTCCCCTAGTGGGTCTCAGCCAGGTCAGGGGAGTCCCTCCTCGTCTCTCTCTCAGCCCAATATGGTGACTCCGAGGTGGGGCTGGGTTCAGTGTGTTAGTGCCTGTTTGTCTGAGGCACAATGTCACGTCCTGATCTGTTTAATCTGTCCCTGTGATTGTCTCCACCCCCTCCAGGTGTCGCTTATTTTCCAGTGTATTTATCCCTGTGTTTCCTGTCTCTCATTGCCAGTTCGTCTTGTATATTTAGTCAAGTCAACCAGTGTGTTTTTCCCCGTACTCCTTTGCTATTCTCTTTTTGATAGTCTTCCCGGTTTTGACCACTGCCTGACTCTGGACTACTTTCCCGCCTGCCTGATCATCCTACCTGCCCTGACCTTGATTCTGCCCTTCGGTACCTATTGGACTCCAAACTGCTTTGACCTTTTCCCTGTATACGACCATTCTCTTGCCTACCCCTTTTTGGATTAATAAACATTATAAGACTCCAACCATCTGCCTCCTGTGTCTGCATCTGGGTCTCGCCTTGTGCCTTGATACACACTGCCAGGCTCTGCGTGGCTGCACCGGGCTGGTTAACCCCTCACACTCTACACTTACATCAGTGCCTATATAAAGTACACTCACTGTGCTGTGGTCATTGCAGGGGGCTCTATGTTGAGGGAGCTGTGATGTGGGATATCTTATACACTACTGGTCATTTATTGTGTAAGAATTTGTGTGTATGCGTTCTCACACCACTACTCACATGAATCTTGTTCGTGTGTGTCCATGGCATTGGCCCTATGTGTGGTGTGGTGTTAACCAGGGGTTTCATGTCCGTCCAGATGATAGAGTGCAGAGAGTGGGGAAGGTTTGTGGGCAGCCTGAGACAGGGGTGAAACATTTCATCAGCATCCTCTACAACCCACACAACAACACCAGCCAAATCTACAGTACATCTCCTCGCACGCACTCATGCGCACACACACACACACACACACACACACGCACACGCATGGACCCCTAAGCATTGTGTAAAAGAGCATTTCAATTTGTCATATCTCATTAAGTAACAATATACACTGTGTTTGCTGGTTTAGCTATATACTGTAAGGCTCTAGGAGCTCTTTGAGCAGAGTGACTTTGGCTGTCTGTCTGCTAGACAGTGTAGCTCTGTACAGCCATGCCTGATGTCTTCCCCAGACCTGCACTACTCATACTGTACATCATACTCCTGTTTAATCCACTATGATGGACAGATCATCTACAGGTCACAGTTCAAGGCAAGCCCCTTATACAGTCCTGTGCAGAGACATAAGTATATAGGAAAAGTAAATTATGAAACCCTAGAAATCATAGAGTAGTGTTTTGATTAAATGTTTAATAGTGCTTTCTCAGATAAATAAAAAGCAGTTCACAAACAGGGGTTTACAACACCTTCAAAATAAATATATCAAAACAAGTTGAACACAAGACCAAGAAATATAGGATTGTCAATGTGTAGCGTCATGTCTTCTCATCTTACAGATATTGATTGTCACTTTGTCATATGTTGGATGTAAAACAATGAACCAGTTAAGGACTTCAGCTCATATTTACATACACAGCTCTCTCTCACTCTCTCAGCTTCAGTGAGGAAACATTCAATCTCCACCACAAGTGGCCATTTTCTCCTTTTCGTGTCTCTGACCCTCCCTAATTTCTCACCCCCCTAAACCTTACCTGAAACATTCCCTTTCTGTCATTATAATTGATACAACTCTACCAAATGCATCCGTTCCTGCCATACCTGTATGTCTCGACTAAACTTCCCTCTCCTTTTAGTCCTGCTTTGTTCCTTAGGACTTAGTGCCTCACCCCTCCCAGCCTCCCAGCCCTATCCGCTGCCACACTCCAAAACTCTTACCACAGTACTCCCTCCTCCCTCTCTTCATTCCACCCTCTAAATCCCTACCTTTCTCTCTCCCTCTCTAGAACTCGTACTGGGAGATGAACATGGTGATCTTGGTGATGTACCGACCCAGCTGGACCCCTTTCTCCAGCTCGGTCATCTCCACCTCTGCCTCCAGTGTAGCAGGGCCTTGCACCGGGCTCCCCAGCACCAGCTGGCCTGTCTGTCGGTCCGACCGCTGCACTGTGAAGTGGCGTCGGGCCTGCCCGCGGCCCAGCAGGGAGAAACGCAGCGTGTCGCCCATGAGGCGGAGGGCCGACACACGGAACATGGTGCGTGGTGCTGACAGGTTGGATACGACAGACAGGTAGTGGTGGGAGATGGAGTTAGGGGCCTGAGAGCACACCTTGTTGTCCACAGAGCAGGGGTTACGCTCGCAACGCCTGGGGAACAGGGAAAGAGAAGATTATATAGGCATTGAGAGATGTATTATTGCAAGAGAGTGATAAAGAGTTACATGTTATCAAATCTATTCTTGATTAACTATAAGAGAAGGTACTCACAGGGGTGAGGTTTTGCTGTAGGTGGAGTTTCGTATGCGGGGGCAGTCCACACGTACACACTGGAACCCTCCGTAGGTGTTTATACACATCTGGTCCCAGGTGCAGTTATTCAGTCTGGTGGCACACTCATCTATGTCTACAGGCCATGGAGAGAGAGGGAGAATAATGTGTGGAAAAGTGAGGGAGGGACAGATAGAAAAAGACAGAGAGAAAATAGAGAGAGCGAGACAGAGAAATAACTGATTTATTGTAGTTGCCTACAAAAACAAACATTTATTCAGACCAGATGTAGGGTTTGTTTAATTATTCAGCCAGTAGATAACAGAATTGCATGGAATTACAGATACAACGGATAGGAAATAATAGGAAACATTCATTATCATTCAGCCAAGTTATCTTCTTTCTCTTTGTGGTAGACTATTCAAATGTTTAGTATTCATCTGGTATAACTGGCATGTTTTGAGGCAGAGGATATGATGGTGTGTGTGTGTGTGTGTGTGTGTGTGTGTGTGTGTGTGTGTGTGTGTGTTCAGCATTTGAGACTTTGGTACAGTGTGTGTGTGTGTTCAGCATTTGAGACTTTGGTACAGTGTGTGTGTGTGTGGGTGGTCTCCTTTCACCTTTGCAGTTGCGTCCGTCGCGGGTGACATTGTATCCAGCAGGACAGGTACAGCGGTAGCCTCCAGGGGTGTTAACACAGGCATGTAAACACAGCCGGCCAGCCTGACCCATGTGGAACAACTCACACTCATCAATGTCTGAAACACACACACACACACATCAATTGCCATTGATGTCAGTTACAGTATATAACATTATGTGGTCAGACAGTGTGTCTTTTTATGTTACCATAGCAATGGTAGCTGATTGTGGTGTACCTGTGCAAGTGGTGCTGTCACGCCCAGAGATGGTGTATCCGGGGTCACAGGTGCAGTGGGTGGTGCCCTGGACCTGCGTACAGCGAGAAGGACGGACAAACGGACCAACAGTCACAGCCGGGGGAGAGATGGCAGCAGCCGCAGAGGAGGTGGCAGACGAGGTGTTCGTCATGGTGACAAAGACTGGAGAAAAAAGAAAGAGTGAGAAAAAGAAGGAGAGGAATGAGGAGAAGAGTGAAAATAAGGATGATTCTCATTGATATGGAGGTTTCTGACTGCAGTCTTAGGGCATGGCCATCTAAACATCTCCATCTTCAAATCAGTACAGTGCAGCTTATTTCTTTATAAAACCCTATGGTTACCATGTGAACAAAGAGTTACAAATTAACTATTTGTTCCCAGGGTAACCACAGTGTTTGGAACAGTGTTGTGTTTGAGACCACCTAAAGCGAGACCAATTCATGACCAAGACCGGAGCAAATCTCGTCCGAGTCAAGCCCGAGACCGGAGGGGGACAAGGGGTACGAGACCGAGTCAAGCCCGAGACTGGAGGGGGGCAAGGGGTACGAGACCGAGTCCAGACCAAGACCGGAGGGGGACAAGGGGTACGAGACCGAGTCAAGCCCGAGACCGGAGGGGGACAAGGGGTACGAGACCGAGTCCAGACCGAGACCGGAGGGGGACAAGGGGTACGAGACCGAGTCCAGACCAAGACCGGAGGGGGACAAGGGGTACGAGACCGAGTCCAGACCGAGACCAGAGGGGGACAAGGGGTACGAGACTGAGTCAAGACCAAGACTGGAGGGGGACAAGGGGTACGAGACAGAGTCCAGACCAAGACCAGACCGAGACCAGAGGGGGACAAGGGGTACAAGACCGAGTCCAGACCGAGACCAGAGGGGGACAAGGGGTACGAGACCGAGTCAAGACCAAGACCGGAGGGGGACAAGGGGTACGAGACCGAGTCCAGACCGAGACCGGAGGGGGGGACAAGGGGTACGAGACCGAGTCCAGACCGAGACCGGAGGGGGACAAGGGGTACGAGACCGAGTCAAGCCCGAGACAGGAGGGGGACAAGGGGTACGAGACCGAATCCAGACCGAGACCAGAGGGGGACAAGGGGTACGAGACTGAGTCCTGACCGAGACCAGAGGGGGACAAGAGGTACGAGACCGAGTCAAGCCCGAGACCGGAGGGGGACAAGGGGTACGAGACCGAGTCCAGACCGAGTCCAGACCGAGACCAGAGGGGGACAAGGGGTACGAGACCGAGTCCAGACCGAGACCGGAGGGGGACAAGGGGTACGAGACCGAGTCCAGACCGAGACCAGAGGGGAACAAGGGGTACGAGACCGAGACCAGAAAAATGGGAGTCCAATTCAAGACCATGATTGTAATTTTGTCAAATTGCCACAATAATAGCAGTTCAAAATGTCCAGTATTTCTGTGTTCATATTTCAGAAGAACATATGGATTCTTTATACATCTTTATACATACATTCTTTATTCATACACACTGAGTGATAATAGAGCCACTCTACAATTTGTGAATAACCCAAACACAGTGTGAAATAATGAGGGCCTTCTACGCCTTCAGAGAAGGGCTAAGGATTTATAAAATAACTATAATTAATTATATTATTATTTTCAATTAAGTTCTTATTTAATCACTTCAGTTTTCGTTGGAAAGGAAACAAACACTGGAGAGAAAAAAATATCCAATCAGGATTTTTCTTTGCTGGTCTCTGGGGAGATACATCTAGCTAGCTAAGTCAGCCAATGGCTAGGCCATCAGAAGCTAGATAGCCTCCAACACTCTACTCAACAAATTGGATGCAGTCTATCACAGTGCCATCCGTTTTGTCACCAAAGCCCCATATGCTACCCACCACTGCGACCTGTATGCTTTCGTTGGCTGGCCCTCGCTTCCTACTCGTCACCAAACCCACTGGCTCCAGGTCATCTACAAGTCATTGCTAGGTAAAGCCCCACCTTATCTCAGCTCACTGGTCACCATAGCAGCACCCAAACATAGCACGCGCTCCAGCAGGTATATTTCACTGGTCACCCACAAAGCCAATTCCTCCTTTGGCCGCCTTTCCTTCCAGTTCTCTGCTGCCAATGACTGGAACAAACTGCAAAAATCACTGAAGCTGGAGACTCATATCTCCCTCACTAACTTTAAGCACCAGCTGTCAGAGCAGCTCACAGATCACTGCACCTGTACACAGCCCATCTGTAAATAGCCCATCCCCATACCCATCCCCATACTGTATTTATTTATTTATTTATTTATCTTGCTCCTTTGCACCCCAGTATTTCTAATTGCACATTCATCTTCTGCACATCTATCACTCCAGTGTTTAATTGCTATATTGTAATTACTTCGACACCATGGCCTATTTATTGCCTTATCTTACCTCATTTGCACACAATGTATATCTAATTTTTTTCACTGTATTATTGACTGTATGTTTGTTTATTCCATGTGTAACTCTGTGTTGATGTATGTGTCGAACTGCTTTGCTTTATATTGGCCAGGTCGCAGTTGTAAATGAGAACTTGTTCTCAACTAGCCTACCTGGTTAAATAAAGGTGAAATTAAAATAATAAAAAATAGATAGATAGAAGGCATCTGCCATTCAACTGAATCAGGTCAACATTTTGGAGTGACAGTGGAATCAACCAATCACATTTTGACTTCTAATGGGTGGACCGTTTTTTACAAAACAAATCTGGAAACCTCTGCTTTCTGAAAGGCTGACAGGTCACTGCGCAATAGCAAGCAATAGTTTTCCTATGATGTAGCTAACTATCTTTTGTTGTAGGCTAGTTTTTAGCGGCTGCAGAAGGTGTTATAGAAGAGGATGTTGCTAATTTGTTAGCTTCTCCCTTTTCAAGAATAACTTCTTGAATAAGTTAACATTTATCCTCATCTTTTGAGTAGAACTGTTTATTTTATTTCAGCTCCCTTGCTGTTGTTAACCATCTCTTTGAAAATAACTGCATTGCATTTAAACTTTAGGTCACCGGTTACTTTGTGTGCTAAACGTGGAATATTTTTTGCAATGAAAAGTAATAGTTGTACATTTCGATTAAGAAATGCTTAGCCTAATGGTTGTGTTTTAGTATTCTGATGATTGGAACCCACTGGCTTACTATGTCAGAGTGATTGGACTGCTTATTCTTTAACATCATGCTGTGTGTGACTGCTGTCTTTCCATTGGCCCTATGCCGTGGTGTAGTGTAGCCTGGAGAAGTAGGTATCCTCATGGCCTGCCAAGTGAAGGAAAAATCTTATGTTTTTTAGATTTGCAATCTCTAAATCACACCTTTTTTTAAATAGAAAAACAACTAAAATGTGATGTTCTAAGTCCACAACAATGCTTTTGGAGGTCTGACAATATAAATAATATATATATAATATATAATCATGTATTATTTTTCTGTTTTTTGCTCAAACTTGATTGGGTGTCCACCCAGGCCCACCAATGCCTACGCCACTGATGCAAACAGGGTATGATGACTGAATGCTCATCACAATAGCCTACTGACTTCAGACCAGACCTTTTCAATACCTTATTTGCATACCCATTGTTGCCTTAGTTAGCATATACTGGTAGATATCATACATTGAAAAGTATTTCCTACCTACCCTACAGGCTACCAATATCACTTTTCTTTGAGCTGCTCTTTGCCAAAAAAATAGTTGAGAGCTGTGCATTCTTGCTGGCTGCAGGCGACATTCCGTTGAAACTAGGCTGTGTGTGCTGCGCACATGTGAATATACAGCTCTGGAAAAAATGAAGAGACCACTGCAAAATGATCAGTTTCTCTGGTTTTACTATTTATAGGTATGTGTTTGGGTGACTGGAAATCAGGGTTATTCCACCAGATATTGATTTCTGAACTCTTTCTAAGTTACTATTGTGTTGTTTAAAAATGAATATGAACTTATTTTCTTTGCATTATTCAAGGTCTGACAACACTGCATATTTTTTGTTATTTTGACCAGTTGTCATTTTCTGCAAATAAATGCTCTTAATTACAATATTTTTATTTGGAATTTGGGAGAAATGTTGACAGTAGTTTAGAGAAAACCCCCAAAAATGATCATTTTACCCAAAGACATACGTATAAATAGTAAAACCAGAGAAACTGATCATTTTACCCCATCACACACCTATAAATAGTAAAACCATAGAAACTGATAATTTTACCCAAACATATACCTATAAATAGTCTTCCGGCGCCGACAGAGATGGCCGCCTCGCTTCGCGTTCCTAGGAAACTATGCAGTTTTTTGTTTTTTTACGTGTTATTTCTTACACTAGTACCCCAGGTCATCTTAGGTTTCTTTACATACAGCCGACAAGAACTACTGAATATAAGATCAGCGTCAACTCACCATCAGTACGACCAAGAATATGTTTTTCGCGATGCGGATCCTGAGTTCTGCCTTACAACCAGTGTAACCGAGTGGATCACATGCAGCGACCAAAAAAAAAAAAACGACTCAGAAAAAGAGGGAAACGAAGCGGTCTTCTGGTCAGACTCCGGAGACGGGCACATCGTGCACCACTCCCCAGCATTCTTCTTGCCAATGTCCAGTCTCTTGACAACAAGGTTGATGAAATCCGAGCAAGGGTAGCATTCCAGAGGGACATCAGAGACTGTAACGTTCTCTGCTTCACGGAAACATGGCTCACTGGAGAGACGCAATCCGAAGCGGTGCAGCCAGCGGGTTTCTCCACGCATCGCGCGGACAGAAACAAACATCTCTCTGGTAAGAAGACGGGCGGGGGCGTATGCCTTATGGCCAACGTGACATGGTGTGATGAAGGAAACATACAGGAACTCAAATCCTTCTGTTCACCTGATTTAGAATTCCTCACAATCAAATGTAGACCGCATTATCTACCAAGAGAATTCTCTTCGATTATAATCACAGCCGTATATATCCCCCCAAGCAGACACATCGATGGCTCTGAACGAACTTTATTTAACTCTCTGCAAACTGGAAACGATTTATCCGGAGGCTGCATTCATTGTAGCTGGGGATTTTAACAAGGCTAATCTGAAAACAAGACTCCCTAAATTTTATCAGCATATTGATTGCGCAACCAGGGGTGGAAAGACCCTGGATCATTGTTACTCTAACTTCCGCGACGCATATAAGGCCCTGCCCCGCCCCCTTTCGGAAAAGCTGACCACGACTCCATTTTGTTGATCCCTGCCTACAGACAGAAACTAAAACAAGAAGCTCCCACGCTGAGGTCTGTCCAACGCTGGTCCGACCAAGCTGACTCCACACTCCAAGACTGCTTCCATCACGTGGACTGGGAGATGTTTCGTATTGCGTCAGACAACAACATTGACGAATACGCTGATACGGTGTGCGAGTTCATTAGAACGTGCGTTGAAGATGTCGTTCCCATAGCAACGATTAAAACATTCCCTAACCAGAAACCGTGGATTGATGGCAGCATTCGTGTGAAACTGAAGGCACGAACCACTGCTTTTAATCAGGGCAAGGTGTCTGGTAACATGACTGAATACAAACAGTGCAGCTATTCCCTCCGCAAGGCTATCAAACAAGCTAAGCGCCAGTACAGAGACAAAGTAGAATCTCAATTCAACGGCTCAGACACAAGAGGTATGTGGCAGGGTCTACAGTCAATCACGGACTACAGGAAGAAACCCAGCCCAGTCTCGGACCAGGATGTCTTGCTCCCAGGCAGACTAAATAACTTTTTGCCCGCTTTGAGGACAATACAGTGCCACTGACACGGCCTGCAACGGAATCATGCGGTCTCTCCTTCACTGCAGCCGAAGTGAGTAAGACATTTAAACGTGTTAACCCTCGCAAGGCTGCAGGCCCAGACGGCATCCCCAGCCGCGCCCTCAGAGCATGCGCAGACCAGCTGGCCGGTGTGTTTACGGACATATTCAACCAATCCCTATACCAGTCTGCTGTTCCCACATGCTTCAAGAGGGCCACCATTGTTCCTGTTCCCAAGAAAGCTAAGGTAACTGAGCTAAACGACTACCGCCCCGTAGCACTCACATCCGTCATCATGAAGTGCTTTGAGAGACTAGTCAAGGACCATATCACCTCCACCCTACCTGACACCCTTGACCCACTCCAATTTGCTTACCGCCCAAATAGGTCCACAGACGATGCAATCTCAACCACACTGCACACTGCCCTAACCCATCTGGACAAGAGGAATACCTATGTGAGAATGCTGTTCATCGACTACAGCTCGGCATTCAACACCATAGTACCCTCCAAGCTCGTCATCAAGCTCGAGACCCTGGGTCTCGACCCCGCCCTGTGCAACTGGGTACTGGACTTCCTGACGGGCCGCCCCCAGGTGGTGAGGGTAGGCAACAACATCTCCTCCCCGCTGATCCTCAACACTGGGGCCCCACAAGGGTGCGTTCTGAGCCCCCTCCTGTACTCCCTGTTCACCCACGACTGCGTGGCCATGCACGCCTCCAACTCAATCATCAAGTTTGCGGACGACACAACAGTGGTAGGCTTGATTACCAACAACGACGAGACGGCCTACAGGGAGGAGGTGAGGGCCCTCGGAGTGTGGTGTCAGGAAAATAACCTCACACTCAACGTCAACAAAACTAAGGAGATGATTGTGGACTTCAGGAAACAGCAGAGGGAACACCCCCCTATCCACATCGATGGAACAGTAGTGGAGAGGGTAGCAAGTTTTAAGTTCCTCGGCATACACATCACAGACAAACTGAATTGGTCCACTCACAGACAGCATCGTGAGGAAGGCGCAGCAGCGCCTCTTCAACCTCAGGAGGCTGAAGAAATTCGGCTTGTCACCAAAAGCACTCACAAACTTCTACAGATGCACAATCGAGAGCATCCTGGCGGGCTGTATCACCGCCTGGTATGGCAACTGCACCACCCTCAACCGTAAGGCTCTCCAGAGGGTAGTGAGGTCTGCACAACGCATCACCGGGGGCAAACTACCTGCCCTCCAGGACACCTACACCACCCGATGCTACAGGAAGGCCATAAAGATCATCAAGGACATCAACCACCCGAGCCACTGCCTGTTCACCCCGCTGTCATCCAGAAGGCGAGGTCAGTACAGGTGCATCAAAGCTGGGACCGAGAGACTGAAAAACAGCTTCTATCTCAAGGCCATCAGACTGTTAAACAGCCACCACTAACATTGAGTGGCTACTGCCAACACACTGTCAATGACACTGACTCTACTCCAGCCACTTTAATCATGGGAATTGATGGGAAATTATGTAAATATATCACTAGCCACTTTAAACAATGCTACCTTATATAATGTTACTTACCCTACATTGTTCATCTCATATGCATACGTTGATACTGTACTCTATATCATCGACTGCATCCTTATGTAATACATGTATCACTAGCCACTTTAACTATGCCACTTGGTTTACATACTTATCTCATATGTATATACTGTACTCGATATCATCTACTGTATCTTGCCTATGCTGCTCTGTACCATCACTCATTCATATATCCTTATGTACATATTCTTTATCCCCTTACACTGTGTATAAGACAGTAGTTTTTTTGGAATTGTTAGTTAGATTACTTGCTCGTTATTACTGCATTGTCGGAACTAGAAGCACAAGCATTTCGCTACACTCGCATTAACATCTGCTAACCATGTGTATGTGACAAATAAAATTTGATTTGATTTGAGTCAAACCAGAGAAACTCATCATTTTGCAGTGATCTCAAATTTTTCCAGAGCTGTATGTCACGTACTTTGCGATTAGGCTACTTTATAGGCTACTTTATAGGCTACTTTATAGGCTACTTCATAGGCTACTTTATAGGCTGCTTTATGCATGGCTTCTTTATTGTTCTACATAATTGATAAGCTGTATATCTCCACTACACTACTTTGATACGCATCACTGGGGATTAAGAAGTGAGTATACACAATGCCCATAAAAACAGTAGGTATACATACGGTGTATACCTGCATATAGCCTCCACTACACTACTTTGATACGCATCACTGGGGATTAAGAAGTGAGTATACACAATGCCCATAAAAACAGTAGGTATACATACGGTGTATACCTGCATATAGCCTCCACTACGCCACTGGCCCTTTGTTTAAAAAATAAAGTGCAATCCTAAATGAGTCCGCTGGTATGACGATTGCTGTCCTTTCAGCGTCAAGAACCTGTCACACACTGAAGGCCTAGGTCCAATAGGTTTGCCACTGAAGGCCTAGGTCCAATAGGTTTGCCACTGAAGGCCTAGGTCCAATAGGTTTGCCACTGAAGGCCTAGGTCCAATAGGTTTGCCACTGAAGGCCTAGGTCCAATAGGTTTGCCACTGAAGGCCTAGGTCCAATAGGTTCGCCACTGAAGGCCTAGGTCCAATAGGTTCGCCACTGAAGGCCTAGGTCCAATAGGTTTGCCACTGAAGGCCTAGGTCCAATAGGTTCGCCACTGAAGGCCTAGGTCCAATAGGTTCGCCACTGAAGGCCTAGGTCCAATAGGTTCGCCACTGCGCAAACATGTCTATACTAGATATAAAGACTGCAGGTATTAATGTTTCAAGAAAGGAGTGTATATATTTGGCAAGGCAAAGCGGTTTTATGTGCTGACTGAATGGAAGATGATAATTAGGAGTTTTGTACTGCGCTGGTCTCGGCTGGTCTCCAGAAGAAATGACCAGTTGTCACTATCCAAGACTGAGTCAAGACTGAGCACAAATGTATTGGACACAGAGATGAGATACTCAAAATGTCTGGCGACCAGACGGGCAGTCGTCTCGACTTACTTGCAACTTAAGTTAGGCTACATTAAACTTTTAATATTAAACATTCATGCAACACTGTAGTTTCCCAACATTTCCTGACCTCAGTGTTCACATCCATTGCACCATGCAGCCCTCTATCAGTGGGCTGTGTGTGTGGGATGATAGACTTATAGAAGGCTCCCACACAGTGCAAGCAGTGTTAGTCATGGTCAAAGTCCATCTAAATCCCCATTAGTCTGTGTGTGGTTCTCACTTACAGCAGTGTACTGTACACAGGGGGGAGAAATGAAAACAAATAGACAGAGAGAAACAAAACCTAACTGGGCCGTATTGATTCGCTGGCTCTGCCTGGAGCCCTGAGTGTGTATGATAGCCCAGCCAGCCAGAACCAGCGAGAGGGAGTGGACCTGGGTCTCCCTCGGAGTCTGGCCCTTGTGTGTTGTTGTTACTAGTTAGCCATAGCATAGAGATATATAGGACTGTAAGTCCTGGTTCCAGTTTATAATATCAATAAGGCACCTCAAGGTTTTTGTTGTATATATTAGCCGTGGCCAATATACCACGGCTAAAGGCTGAGTCCAGGCACTTTGCGTCGTGCATAAGGACAGCCCTTAGCCATGGTATATTGGCCAATATACCACACCCCTTTGGGCCTTATTGCTTAAGCATCTCTACCTACATGTTGGCACAGGGCTCTGGCAGGTGGCTCCGGCCCAGCCTTTGGTACACGTGCAGGAGAACTGGTTCATCTCGTCCACACATGTCCCCCCGTTCAGACAGGGAGACGAGGCACACTCATTTATGTCTGAGGAAAGACAGAAGGAGTAAGGGATTAGTCAAGAGAGGAGAATGAAGTAATATTAGCCCTGATGTAAATGTTGGCTAGCTAACTCACTGACAAGCACAGGTGGAACCTTATAGCTCTGATGCATGAACTAAAAGAGAAAAGCTCCTTCTCTGTGTGTGTGTGTGTGTGTGTGTGTGTGTGTGTGTGTGTGTGTGTGTGTGTGTGTGTGTGTGTGTGTGTGTGTGTGTGTGTGTGTGCGTGAGCGTGAATGTGCATGCGTGTGAGTACCCCACATAACCGGAGCGAAAGGGATGGCCTGACTTTTAGTCTCACAGAACGTCTTTGAAGCATTATCTAAATGTTAGCGAGCTGTCAAGACAGAGGGCTGCTATAACTATGTGTCACAGTCACTGGATTCAATAACCCATTCTGGATGGCCATGAAAGTACATAAAAAGGAAATGTGATAATGAAACTCATATGGATGCAAGTCATCTTATCTAGATAAATGTTAGTAATATGCATGAAGTTTAAAATGGGGGAAAGAGAGATAAAGAAAAGAGAGGGGGACACAAAGAGGATGCTGACAAGGACTTGAGAGAGATGGAAGAGCAGATAAAGAGATGAGTGACGGGACAGAGAAGAGAAGAGAAAAGGGTGGGGGGAAGAGATGCCAGAGAAAGAGAAGAAGTAGATAGTAGTGACAAAAGATTGTGATTTCACGTCAGATGTGTGTCTCCCTAATGGTTAACGTTAAGATTAGGGGTAGGGTAATCTGTAGCAGATGGTAGGGTCACTCACTGCGGCAGGTGGGCTGCTGGCCGCTCCAGGTGAGGCTCTCCTGACACATCCTGCTCTCTGCTCCCACCAACTCATAACCCGCATCACACAGAAAGTGAACCTCGTGACCTGGGGTCTGCGCCTTTCCCAACTTCCTGCTGTTGGCAGGCGTGTCCAGCTTTAGACAGGTATCTGTAAAGCGGTGGGGGGCAGTTGGTAGGGGGACATAAGCCAAGACTTAACTCTCCAGCCATAGGTCCATAGGAGCTCAATTTAACATTTCTACCTACCGCTAACCACCAAATGTGAAATGACATACCAGTAGTAGCAAAGGAATAACAATCCACCAGAGTAAACATTTTTAGAACGCAGCGTGACACTGCATTTTTACAGCTAATTAGCATTTTTACCAGGACTAGTCGGTCCGGCTGGTGCTGTGTGTAGGCCTACACAATTTACTGAATCACGATTGGTTCTCATTCATGAGGTTGACAACAATAGCAAAAACATTAGTAATATAAAACTTCTTCACATTCTTGCAACTGGTGTTTTTTGGATTATAAAATAAAAAGCAGCAGGCCTACTAAAAGCCATTTTAGGCATTTCAGTGTACTTAAAAAAACATGAAGAAATAAACCTATGGCTAAAATTGTAGGCTACATGTTGCTTCTTCAACCGATGTTTGGGCTGTGTGCAGACTTACCATTGTTTGCTTTGCCAGTCTGTTTGGTGGCTGTGTTCTGTAGCAAGTTGAGTTTCTTCCTCAGGGTGCGGAGGCTCTGAAGGTATGCAGCCTCGTGGGTCGACAGCAGCTTCTGGACCTGCTTTAGGGAGCTCTGCATGTCCTGCCTGCTGGGACAGTCCTACAGGGACAGGGCATGGTAGGCAGGTGAACACTTTTTTGTCCAACAGAAACAGGGGAATTCAGGGGCAGTAGAAGAGTTCAAAAGGGAAAAACTTGACAAGAGAGTCATCTCCAAAAAGGAAATGTACTGTATTTTAAAAAGCCGTAATACAGGAAGATCTTAATTGCATTTTAGCGAAGGGGCACGTTACAAACATGGGTTGAGGAACATAAGGAACATGCAAGTTTATTTTTCCTATGCTAACATAGGCTACACAGAGCACATTCATTGCCTAATGAAGTGCAGTTACAGTTGATAGGTGACTGCCTAATTTAAACTCAAGTTAGGGACCGTGAGACACAGGTGACTTGGTCAGAAGATGGAGGCAGAACTCATTCTTATATTAGCTTTCTAGAATTTGACATCACTCAGTTATACAAACCACATTCACTGCAAAAGCAAATGTCCTCACTACTTAATCACTGGAAAGAACAGAGAAATGACCTCACCAACAAGTTAATGTTGGAATAACAGGACAGAAGTACAGCAGCTACTGTACATTGGCTTGAGTTATGAATTATAAACTAGCATCTGGTGAGCCACCTGAAGTGGTTTGTTACTGCAATTAGAAAGTATTTTAGGGGTTTTCCTAAGATAGCACTGAAAGTTAAAGAATGTAGTGTACAGTACCTAAAAGTTACTAAAAAGGCATATGGTCACTGGTCTGGGTTTCTAGGGAGACCAGAGTAGAGACATCAGAGTAGACATACACTGTACCTGCTTCAACACTACATCAGCACTCAGATGGTCATGTTTTTAATCTCACTGTACACAGTAGGCAGCCTAGTCGATGTGGTGAATTAATTAATTGAGCCGGCGACATCATCCCCCTGGTTGTCTGACCTACTGTACAAGTGAACCAAGAGTTCTGAGCACGCATGGGCATCTCAACAACCCCTACCACCAGCTGGGGAGCTTGAAGTCAGAGGTGGCTGTAGTGTTGGTAGGCTGGTAGGCTTTTGCCTTTGTGCAAAGTGAGTTGTTCTCTAGTGGTAGTAGTTTTATGTTTTGGAGGTTGCGTGCTTATGCCCCTGGTGGTGTTACTTGATGGTGCTAGAGAGAAGTCCTGTAGGCCTCCTGTACGGTCTAAGGGGGTTGCTGTGAAACACTAAAGACACACTCCATGAGAGAAAGAGTGGCTCCAATCCTATCTGGACTCATTCTCACAACAGATTCCCATCACACGAAAGCCCCTCCCAGTCTGTCTTCTCTCATATCCCAGCCTATCTCGGCTGTTCTATCTTTTTAGCCCATAAGTCTCTGAAAGTTCTGACATTCAGTGGAATGATCTCCTTGGAGGCATAAAAAATGTTGCTTGCTCATAGCGTTCATTGTTTGATGCAGGGGTGGGTGTACTGTAGGTGTTGATGAAGGGGTGGGTGTACTGTAGGTGTTGATGAAGGGGTGGGTGTACTGTAGGTGTTGATGAAGGGGTGGGTGTACCGTAGGTGTTGATGAAGGGGTGGGTGTACTGTAGGTGTTGATGAAGGGGTGGGTGTACTGTAGGTGTTGATGCAGGGGTGGGTGTACTGTAGGTGTTGATGCAGGGGTGGGTGTACTGGTGGTTTTGATAAAGGGTAGGGAGGCTGTTTGGGGTCAGATGGTGTGGAATAAACACCCAGAGGGTAAACATCACCTGTGTATGAGGCACAGCCTCTCCTCCCATTGGCTGAGAAAACCAGGGAGTGTTAGTAGTATATTTTTCCTAAACTCTCACTCTCTCTTTCAACTCTCTCCCTCCTCCTCTCTGTCCTCTCATGAATGTTTTCAGAGAGCCAATTAGTGTTTTCATCTGGCAGAAGTTATGTAAGAAAAGTAAATATTTGGTCATCCTGTGAAAACACCTGGCTGATTGAAACTGGAGCAGGGAGCTGGGCTGCTGGAGCGAAATCAGTCAGGAGGGAGGGAGGGAGGGAGGGAGGGAAAGGCTGCTGTTTGTGTGCCCCGGCGATAATGTCCTCCTTCTGCCTCCGCTGCAAAACATTTCATGTGTCTGTGACATTATCTTGGTGTGCCTAGGTAACATACAGTACCTATAGCCTCCTTCAGTAAGTTCTGAGCTGCTCTTTGAGTCGAGAGGTGTGCAGTGCAATGATGAAGGCCAAAGTAGCATGGTGATCTAATCCAAGGATTCTAAATTGTTCTAAGTGAATTATGTGATGCAGAAAGGTTTTGCATAAAAGGAAAAGTGTCCTGTAGCTAATAATACTCTGGCTGACCTTGTTCAATTATGTAATCACTGCATGGCTTTAGTTCTGCAGTGTGAGTTGTGCCATGACAAGAACAAGCCAAAGATCACTAACGAGACCTGAACAGACTCCTCATACACACAGCTCATTACCACACAATACATCATGATCTTAACTCAATGTGGACAAAAACTAAATTGAGTCCAAATTTGACATTCCACATGAATTTCTAACTGAACAACCGAAAGAGTACAGCATAGCACACACACACACACACACACACACACACACACACACACACACACACACACACACACACCAACCTGCTGTAATATAGGCCCTTGTCCTTGGACAAGGTAGAGAGGTTTAGCAGTTTTGTGCTGAAACACGTCAGAGGTTTTGGGTCTATTCATGGTGATGGGCCTCTCGGTGTCTGGACATGCATGCAAGGGGCCTTAGTAATCGTTTGTGCAGCTTGCCTGGGAATTGAGGTCGACCAAACACCAGTTCTATCAATGGGTGTCTGTCCATGTCATGATGCATGGATAATGACCTTATAGCTGGACTTGCAGGCTCCTGACTTTGACAAGAGATTGACACTTCAACTTGATGCGTTTTGACCTTCAACAACACCCAGGCATCACTGCTGCATCCCTCAGTGGTAGATGTTGAATTAAAGCCTGTCCACGAAAAGGGCATTCAGACAACCTTTCTCTCAGGTCTATTTTCTCAGTTGTAAATCTGTGTGATATTTACCCACTGTCTTTTCAGGTCATTACAGATAATGACAAGAATGTTAACTATGTCCCGAGGATACTGTATATGTGATAGTTAATTGGTCTGGAAATGTTTTCTGAGTTTATTACATTAATGGACTACCTAAAGCATGTCAGAAACCACAATAGACTACATTAAATCGTAACACACTCATAGAGATTATAATGGTAACCCATGATCATAACAAATTCAGTTAATTTACATAGATTTGACGCTTTACTCTGTGTTATGTAGTGTGATATGTGCTTTTAAATCAGTTACATTTTTGTTTGGACCAAGCAGCTGTGCAAAATAAATCCAAGAAACACCATATGTTGTCTCTTAATAGTGGCCAAGGTGCCCTCATGACACTGACAACCGCAGGAAACACTCACCTGCCCAAATGCAGCGAGGATTGGACAAAGACACAGGAACACAATGACAGCGTGCATCCAAATCATTTTCAGTTAATCCTGTACTGCGCTTACACTCAGTCCCGAAGCGCTCTGGGTTGGGTATCTTCTGGGTACAGTGAATTTCCAGTGTGTAAAATGCGCTTATAAGCACCTCAGTGGTATTTGTGAGAAATGCTATTAATTCATTCACATGTCAGACAAGATGCCAAAGCAAAACTTTATGGAATGTAGGGTTTACTCGTCGAGAACCAATCAGGTTATGGGACTAGAAGACCTGTTGACCACATTTGACAAAATAACCATTGCGTAGGCATGTGTATTTTTTCTAACTCTTTTCCTTTTTTTGGAAGGCACATGGCAAATTTCCTCCCTCATGAAAGCCTCTCAGATGTGGAATTTGTAAACTGAAGAGAAAAACAAATTTATCAGGAAGCTTGGATGGATTGAGGCAAAAGCTCCACTGGGCAGTGGGCACTGTGGGAAGGGGACAAGCAGGGTGATGTGAGACACAACTCATACAGGTTGCATCTTCTCATGATTTACGAGGAAATGTAAACCCATCTTTCATTGGGGAAATAACTATGTAACACAGGAATACATATAACCTACTTGAGCAGCACACATTTTGTTGAATTAACTCAGCCTTGTGCTTATTACCAGGTAATTACAGTAGCCTAATGGACAATGAGTCTGTGTTCCAATGTGTTTTTTTGTTATCTTGAATGGCAGATATCCTGAGAGAAAAAGTGTACTGTTGAATGAGCATAGAAAGTGGGGAAGGTGTGCCCTCTGCAGGGAGTAAGTGTCCATCACCTTGCCATCATCTAATACAACGGTCCTGTTCTCATCTCCCCTGCAGAACACACCTAACACCACCACTACCATGGAAGTATAGCTGAGGTTAGTTATTCTGTCGTACCCCCAGCCTGGTGAACGTTCTCATACCATAAAAACATTCTCATGCCATAATCAGCTCCAGATAGTAAATCACCAACTGCTGAAGCATCAATAGTCCTGTTTCAGCACAGACCTGTCAGTGAGTTAGATCTGATTCCACCTGTAACTGATCCAACCACCCACCCACGTAGTATAGACCCACTGTGCCTGCACTGAACTGTACTGCATTTACTGGCCTCTACTTTACTGCTCCTTGCTTGCCTGCTTGCTCAGCTTATAGTTCTCTCCCACTGTCCATTATGATGATACACATTTATCCCTTCTGCATTCCATTCTATTCCAGGGCTTGTGGTTCTGCATCACTCTCATCACAGGGACCTCCGCACCCGCCCTCTTGGGTAAAATATGTCTCTTTCACGACTCATTGACATGATGGTCTCAAATCCCCCTGGACAGGACTGAAGACAACAGTCACACAACAGTAACTTCCCCACTACCACCCACCCACCCATGTACAGTAAACCATCCTACTGAAAGCCCTTCACTAGGCCCAGGATGTGATATAAGCATCACTTCCATGTCTGAATCTCTGTCCTACTCACTGAGGTGACTCGGCGCTACTACAGTACCTTCCCTAATCCTAGTAGGTGATGTCACTATGGGAGGATAATGGGAAGAGAGCTGCATGTAGAATCGATAGCCCATGACCAGTGAGTGGTTTGTGACTGATTGGTGTCTCACTCCACAATGTCTGTTCTTTTATATCTTTGAGAATATAATACGGAAACACGAGATGGCTCTCAATCCTGTGAGATCCTTCTGTAATGAGAAGCAGAACAGCACAGTTAGTTGAGGTTCTGTTGAAACTGGTTCCCCAATACACACCCCCTACCCACTGTCCTTCAGTTTCTGTGGGGAACACACACATACAGTACGAACCCTCAAATTAAATCAGAGTCTTAAGAATACACAAGTTTGGAGGGATTTAATGTGAAATTTAATTTTTGATTACATGTGCGCATATTATTTGCTACTAATGGTTAAGACATTTGATGTGTTTGTGTGTCGTGTGGCGGGGGTGTAGTTGGAAATGTTGGGTTTTGATGTGATGATGGAGAATGATTGGGTATCCGAACTCTTCTGTTCAGCAGACGTTTCATGGTTTCACTGTGGTGATTATATTGTCTTGCTGACTTTGTGGGGATCTACTGCTGTAGTAGACCACAACGTAACAAAGGATTCCTGAAAGATGGGTGAGATTTCTCATCATGGTGTGTGAGCATCCCTGATTATTGAAACTTATAGTATAGTTGTACTTTGTGTTTGCAGAGTTGTACTTTGTGTTTGCAGAGATTGGCCGTATAGAGATGGCATAGGAACACCTCTGATTATTTGGTCTCTCTCACAGTGTTACACACTATTGCATAAAGGCGGACTGAGCTATTTCTTTCAGCGCTACACCCTGCAATCACTGTAGTTACCTATCCTGAGGAAATAGGACAAGCGGTGCAGATTTCTCCAAATGAATGCCTTAGTCAGGACTGTAATGCCAGTCATTTGTAGCCCAGTCTCATCAAATGCACACACACACACAATATATGTTCTTTGGAAAACCTTAATTTAAAAAAAGCCACATGTCAGATATGTCTGTTGCCTTCAGTGAAACATAAATATTTTCATTGTGAGTGTAGAAGTTGTAGATGTTATTCTCATGGATCAGTGACTGTCACGCCCTGACCACAGAGAGCCTTTTTATTGTCTATTTTGGTTAGGTCGGGGTGTGACTAGGGTGGGTAATTTAGGTTGTTTTATTTCTATGTTGGCCTGGTATGGTTCCCAATCAGAGGCAGCTGTTTAGCGTTGTCTCTGATTGGGGATCAAATTTAGGCAGCCATTTCCCCACTGTTTTATTGTGGGATCTTGTTTATGTGTAGTTGCCTGTGAGCACTCCATAGCTTCACGTATCTTTTGCTTTTTATTGTTTTGTGTGTTTCACATCAATAAATATGTGGAACCCATATCACACTGCACTTTGGTCCGAATGTTCTTACGATGATCGTGACAGTGATCTCTGCTCTGTTTGGGCTTCTTGTCTATCTCTCAAGTACAGTATATGTTGTTAATAAAGAGTTTAGGCCACAGTAATTGACTTGTGCTAACACGGATGTAACCTACTGTTGTATATAGCTTGCCCTACACCACACCTGGGATCACTCAGATAGGCCTACTGACAGTCACCTTTGGCTTTTAATTTATGTTTTCTTGATTGTTTTACATAGGTATACATTGGCCTTAGGGCTGGTCCAGACAAAAAAAAACTATTGGTTGATCAAAAGTCGTCTGCCCTTTCGACCAAATCGATTGTTGGACATTTTTTAAGGTCTATTTTTCTATATATACACACATCCTATGTGTTTTACAGTGGTGACCTGTCATTCAGGGCAGATGGGGCTCTGTTTAGCTAATATACTGTATATATGTCGTGTCTTTGGCATCATTAAACCGAAGACTTATTTTTATCAAATAAATTCTCTGTAATTATTATTACGTGACTAACTTAATCATGAAATGTAATTAACTAGGAAGTCGGGGCACAAAGTTATACTTTTCCTAATATAACTTTCAGATATTTTAATATCTGATCAATTAGTCTTCTAATTAATGAATTATTCTTTACCTCACATTAGTCTCATTCCAAAAGTCGTAAATTGTTGGTTATCTGCACGAACCCAGTCTTCTCTATGAATCATCCATACATCAATTGTCTTAAATCATTTATTTACTAACTAAATAATCACAGAAATGCATAAATAAACCAACAGTAGATATGGTTACAAGGAAATGATAGCGGAGTTTCCCTAGTGGGATAAACTGGTATTGCGGCTTGGTGGACAAAAGGGAAGTGGGGGTCGACTGAGAAAGACGGGAATTACACAAATGAGTCACTACACACTTGATAATTATATTAATTTAAATGCTAATCCTTTGCACATGAACGGTCACTCATTCGGGAATAATTGCAATCAATATATATTTACGCTGAGTGTGTCGTCCTAATATCTGTTGGAATCGTCCGTCTTTCTGTTGGAGAGTTCGCCTGATCGTCTCTCGTGGCTAGAATGGATACTTCAGAGTCCCATTTCAGAAATGTTCTTGTAGATAGATGTTTTGGCGGTTGTCGGTCTTCGCGTTCAATGGTACAGAATTCCTAGCTGCAGACTAGTAATTAGTATCAAAGATTTGTTCTTATTCTGTCGGTATCGATAGTCTCAGAGTTTAACCATGTGGTATGGTTAAGAATTCAGCAATCTACTCAAACCTTAGCCCTCTCGGTTATCGAGGTAAGCTGGTCTCTACTCAAACCGTAGCCCTCTCGTAATTGAGGTAAGCTTGGTCTGCAGATGATTCTCCAGGTGGGGGTATATTCGGAAGAGCAGAAAATGGCTGTTCCATGACACCAGGTCAATGTCTGTGCTCATGGGGCGGGCCAATGACTTAGTTAACTTTAAAGGGAATTGGGTTCCCTTAAACAGTTTAAATTAACATTACACAAGTTCACAAATAGTTTAATCTTTACTCATTCATTTTATTCAACGATTAGATGCAAGCTTCATAACTGAGACTCTTGTACAAACAGAGTTATGGTAATGTGGCTGTATTGTCTCTCATGAGTTTCACAAACAGTAAACGAAATGGACCGGTCGTAGCTGGATTCTTCCCCGACCGTGTACACCTTCTCCAAAACATGTACATTGTTTAGTTCTCAAGTTCTATGCTGGAGAAGAGGTTCCTTTGTTCTCCTGTGAAACCTTCTCTCTCTCTATACTGTCTGGCCATGAGGAAGAGAGTGTCCTCCAGGGATTTACGACCTGAGATAACAGCAGTCTGGGTGTAGGCGAGAAAGAGAGGGGGAAGGCATGCTATACCCAAAGAGGGCCATGTCATGACATATATATATATATATACAGTTGAAGTCGGAGGTTTACACACACGTAGATTGGTGTCATTAAAACTCGTTTTTCAACCACTCCACATATTTCTTGTTAACAAACTATAGTTTTGGCTAGTCGGTTAGGACATCTACTTTGTGCATGACACAAGTCCTTTTTCCAACAATTGTTTACAGACAGATTATTTCACTTATAATTTACTGTATCACAATTTTTTTTATTTTTTTTATTTTTTATTTCACCTTTATTTAACCAGGTAGGCCAGTTGAGAACAAGTTCTCATTTGCAACTGCGACCTGGCCAAGATAAAGCATAGCAGTGTGAGCAGACAACACAGAGTTACACATGGAATAAACAATTAACAAGTCAATAACACAGTAGAAAACAAAGGGGGGAGTCTATATACAATGTGTGCAAAAGGCATGAGGAGGTAGGCGAATAATTACAATTTTGCAGATTAACACTGGAGTGATAAATGATCAGATGGTCATGTACAGGTAGAGATATTGGTGTGCAAAAGAGCAAGTAAATAAATAAAAACAGTATGGGGATGAGGTAGGTGAAAATGGGTGGGCTATTTACCAATAGACTATGTACAGCAGCAGCGGTCGGTTAGCTGCTCAGATAGCTGATGTTTGAAGTTGGTGAGGGAGATAAAAGTCTCCAACTTCAGCGATTTTTGCAATTCGTTCCAGTCACAGGCAGCAGAGTACTGGAACGAAAGGCGGCCAAATGAGGTGTTGGCTTTAGGGATGATCAGTGAGATACACCTGCTGGAGCGCGTGCTACGGATGGGTGTTGCCATCGTGACCAGTGAACTGAGATAAGGCGGAGCTTTACCTAGCATGGACTTGTAGATGACCTGGAGCCAGTGGGTCTGGCGACGAATATGTAATGAGGGCCAGCCGACTAGAGCATACAGGTCGCAGTGGTGGGTGGTATAAGGTGCTTTAGTGACAAAACGGATGGCACTGTGATAGACTGCATCCAGTTTGCTGAGTAGAGTGTTGGAAGCCATTTTGTAGATGACATCGCCGAAGTCGAGGATCGGAAGGATAGTCAGTTGGTCAGAGGTTCACATACACTAAGTTGAATGTGCCTTTAAACAGCTTGGAAAATTCTAGAAAATGATGTCATGGCTTTAGAAGCGTCTGATAGGCTAATTGACATAATTTGAGTCAATTGAAGGTGTACCTGTGGATGTATTTCAAGATCTACCTTCAAACTCAGTGTCTCTTTGCTTGACATCAATGGAAAATCAAAAGAAATCAGCCAAGACCTCAGAAAAAAATTGTAGACTTCTACAAGTCTGGTTCATCCTTGGGATAAATTTCCAAATGCCTGAAGGTACCACGCTCATCTGTGCAAACAATAGTACGCAAGTATAAACACCATGGGACCACACAACCGTCATACCGCTCTGTCTCCTAGAGATGAACGTACTTTGGTGCGAAAAGTGCAAATCAATCCCAGAACAACAGCAAAGGACCTTGTGAAGACACTCTTGGCATTCTCTCAATATAGAAAATAGTAAAAAATAAAGAACCGTTGAATGAGTAGATGTGTCCAAACTTTTGACTGGTACTATATATGTATTTTTTACATATCAAATATCCATTTGCAAACAATGTAAAAACAAATGTAAATAAGGCCACATACAACATGTTCTCTTTTTAGCTTTATTGAGTGAGGCAGCTCCAAAATGCAGGTGTTTCAGCCTAGCTCAGTACTTTCTGAGGTGGTGGGTCAGCCAGCGGAAAATACAGAGCGTAGGAGTTGGTAATGTTGCGCTGTGATTGGCTCAGTGTTCTGTCACTCAAGGGGACACTACGTCACCGCAAAATCTACAGGGAGAGCAAGAAAGTTCAAGCCCCTTTGGGTGCTGGCATAGATTTATGGTAGAAGTGCCCGTCCAATAAGGCTCAAGGTCATTGGCCACAGATCAAAGGACGTTTTATCTACCGTAGCTTTGATTGGACATAAACATTACAAAACAAGTCGGAAATCGCAAAAGTGGTTTGGAAGGAAGCAGTGGCTATTTCGAATCTCATAGGAAAGGGTCTGAATACTTATATAAACAAAGTATTTCAGTTTTTATTTATAATAAATTTGCTAATATATAAAAATATATTTTTTTTTTGCTTTGTCATTATAGGGTATTGTGTGTAGATTGATCAGGGATTTAAAAAATACATATTTTAGAATAAGGCTGTAACGTAACAAAATGTAGAAAAAGTCAAGGGGTCTGAATACTTTCCGAATGCACTGTATATTCTCTGTAGACAACTTGACTGAGTTGAATTGTCTCACCTAATGTTTAATCGGAATGGTTGACATTTACAATTTTGAGGAACAGACTAAACATTTTCACATATGAGACCAGTGGCGATTTTAGCATGTACATCTTGGTGGGGCAAACTCAACCATTGTTTTTATGCATGCCAGCAAAGCCACTACACAACACAACACAACACAACACACAACAATACATTCATTGCACTATAATGGTGACAAGAAAACAAAAAACAACGCTCGCAATATCAACTGGAGTTACACGGGTCTATTACTGAACTTTTTGTTGAAAACAAATATTTGAATGGAAAGAGACTGTCACTGGCAAACATGGTTACAGACCCAACAACATTATATAGTATCCCTCCTCGTGAAGAAAAGCACATGAGCTAATTTATGCAGCGGCATACAAGACATTTTTGGACTCACCGTTGTTGCGCTGTGCTCACTTGAACAGGAAGGTGGTGCGGTGGTCCTTCTTGTGGGCAAATTTGGTCATCAAAGGTGCTTTCAAGACAACTGGAAACAACAACAAAAAACACGGTTGAATCATGATGTCAGTGATCTTCAGGTTGGAGCTCTAGAAAGAGGCCAAAGTTCCCGGTTTGGAATTCCGAGTTGGATGACCGTTCAAAACGTATTTTCCTAGTCGGAGCTCGTTTTTTCGCCAAGTTCCCAGTTGTCTTGAACTGAAGTCTGAGATTTCCCAGTTCTGAGTTTCCAGTTGTTTTGAATGCTGCAGAAGTCATGCTGGATTAACAACATGGCCAATGACTCAACCTTTTCTGGCCCATGGTACTGTGAGTGAATTAGTATAATTTCAAGCTTGGAAAAGAGATCATTTCAGACAGATGTTTTATATCCTTAAACCCAGACTTGGACCACACACCCTCTCCACCAAATAGCAGGCAGGGGAAGCAAAATAGTGATGGCTTTGCAACACTTGCAGTTAGCCACGGATTCCTTCACAACCACTCATTGTTGAATTTACAATTTCCGACTTGACATTTTTATGTCCAATGCTAAGGAGCACCAATACCTGATTCATGATAATGACTGCTTGTCTAGCTTGCTAGCTAAGATTTTGAAAGTAACATGATCAGTCCAATCAAAGCTACGGTAGATATAATGTGAGTTGACGTCATTTTAACTGTGGCCAATGACCTTGAGCCTTCTTGGATGGGCACTTCTAATGTAAATCTATGGCAGCACCCAAGCGGGCTTGAACTGTCTAGCACTCCTTGTAGATTCTGTGGTGACGTAGTGTCCCCATGAGTGACAGAACAATGAGCCAATCATGGCGCAACTAAAGAAGATTACCAACCCCTACGCTCTGTATATTCCGCTGGGTGCCCCTCCACCACAGAAAGCACTGAGCTAGGCTGCAACACCTGCATTTTGGAGCTGCCTTACTCAAGAAAGAGAAGATGTTTGTATGTGGCTTTATTAACTCATTAATTATTTTTTACATTGTTTGCAAACTGACATGAATTAATGCAAAAATAACATGCGAAACAGGCAACAACAAAAGATTATAACGATATATACAGTACCAGTCAAAGGTTTGGACACACCTACTAATTCAAGGGTTTTTCTTTATTTTTACTGTGTCCTACATTGAGGAATAATAGTGAAGATATCAAAGCTATTAAATGACACATGGAATCATGTAGAAACCAAAAAAGTGTTAAACAAATCAAAAGAGATGTTAAATTTTAGATTCTTGAAGTAGCCACCCGTTGCCTTGATGACAGTTTTGCACACTCTTGCCATTCTCTCAACCTGCTTCATGAGGTAGTACCTGGAATGCATTTCAATTAACAGCTGTGCCTTGTTAAAAGTTAATTTGTGGAATTTCTTTCCTTCCTAATGTGTTTGAGCCAATCAGTTGTGTTGTGACAAGGTAGGGGGGTATACAGAAGATACCCCTATTTGTTAAAAAAACAAGTCCATATTATGGCAAGTACAGCACAAATAAGCAGAGAAAAAAAACAGTCCATCATTACTTTAAGACATGAAGGTCAGTCAATACGGAACATTTCAAGAACTTTGAAAGTTTCTTCAAGTGCAGCCACAAAAACCATCAAGCGCTATGACGAAACTGGCTCTCATGAGAACCGCCACAGGAAAGGAAGACCCAGAGTTACCTCTGCTGCAGATAAGTTAATTAGTTGCCAGCCTCAGAAATTGCAGCCCAAATAAATGCTTCACAGAGTTCAAGTAACAGACACATCTCATCATCAACTATTCAGAGGAGACTGTGAATCAGGTCTTCATAAGAACATTTCGATTTAGAGCAATAAAGAAATTGAATAAATTAACTGAGCAAACTAGAAACCTTTCAATATATGAGTTTAAACATTATTTAAAATTATTAAAAGGTTTTTGCTTATTACATGATTCCATGTGTGTTATTTAATAGTTTTGATGTCCTCACTATTATTCTACAATATAGAACATCAAAAATAAAGAAAAACCCTTGAACGAGTAGGTGTGTCAAAACCTTTGACTGGTACTGTATATATATATATATTAGCTAAACAGACTAAACAGCCCCACCGGGTCACCACTGCACGACTTAATACTTATTTGATTTATGTGGTTAAAAGGTCAGCCAAGCTTTTAGAAGTTTGGTTGTCCGTGTGGGTTTATTGCTGATCGTGTATCATTCATTCAACTAAAGTTTGAGTAGCGGCCAACTGTGTGCGTGTGAGTGGATAAGAACAGTTGCAAAATGTTGACAACTTGTGGGAAGGGGAGAGAGAGAGTGAGTGGGAGTGAAAGAGAGGGAGAGAAGAGGAGGGGAAAAGAGGGAGCCACTTGTCCACGAGGAGTTTAGAGTACTTGGCACGATTTACCTCAGTAGCAATGGGGCCTCTAACTGGTCCCTCGTGTCTGCTTCTGTTTTTCACGGTGACCCTCCAGACCCTGAACAGCACCCACGCGAATCGGATAATCACGGAGAAACCGGGCCGCGCTGATTCATCTGAGAGCGGTAAGAGTGCGCATCGCCTGTTCTGTGTTCGGCTTAGCGCTGGTCAGAGGAAAACATCAGTGGACCGATGCACGCGATACAGTATATGTGAAGAAAAGTGTGATTGTTTTTATTAACTTCTCTTGCAAAGACCCTGAGAGGGTCTGCTAACATTTTAGCAGACCCTCTCATCCAGTGCGATTTATCGTAATGCATACATTTTCACACTGGGAACCAGTGGGAATCGAACCCACAACCCTTGCGCCATGCTCTATCAACTGGACTAACCATACTGGACTAACTAACTCATTTTAAGCAGATACAACTTGTAAGTTGTCATCTGTTTCCTGCATTCCATCTTAACTTGTAAATTGCTCAAATGTGATTAGCATTTAGGCTAAACAGCCGTTAATATTCATTAGTAAATTATGCTATGCTATGTTTAATCAATATAACCTATGCGATTTTTCTTCTTTCCCAATAAAATAAAGAATGCTATAGGATTGTGAAAAATGTAAGATTTTGTTATATTTCTGTCAGAATCCTATTTGGGAAAAACCTCCTCAGTAAGGCTACAAGGCCTATATTTTGAATAGAGATATTAGTTATCCAATGATAGGCCATACACATTTCAGTTCTCCAAATGATAGGCCATACACATTTCAGTTCTCCAAATGATAGGCCATACAAAGTTGTTTAGCCTATGGCATGTACAGGCTGTGGATATACACTGTCCCAATGTTGTGGAGTGCTACTGTATCAGACCTTTCAGCCAACCCCCTTGCCCCCCTTACAGACACTTGCATTCCATTGCCATGGCGACCAGTCCTAAATAATTGTGTGCTTTTCTTTATTCCAGGACTTGGGTTGAAGGAGCATTTTCTGATTGTTACACAGCACAATAGGCTGCGCAGCTGGGTCACCCCCATGGCCGCTAACATGCAGAAAATGGTTAGTTGCCTTGCCTGCCTTTCATTATATTTCTTGTGTGTGTGTGTGTGTGTGTGTGCGTGTCAGTTTGTCTGTCTGTTTGTCTGTCTGCCCGTCTGATTGGGGAGGATAGGCTGGTCCTAGCTCTATGATGGCAACTTCTACCCGGAGCTGTAAGCAAATGTAACTATGCCGACTGCCGTGCTGCCATGCAGGCTGGCCCCTTTGAAACACATCACTGAGTTACATGGCTGCTGCTGCCTGCTGGACACCAAGGTCACCTGAAATAGAGCCCTGCCAGAAACCCTCCCCGTGCTCTTTCCCATGCTCCCAATTACAGTTTGTCACAGAGTCTGTCTCTTGGTTAACCGAGCCCTTGGTAAAGGCCCTCCATTTGATCCATGATTTATAACAAAGCTATATATTATATCCAAAGGTACTGTACAGATCAGTTGAAATCGTATCCTCATAAGTAGTCACAGTTCCTCCCTCTCTGAGGGTATCCCCATTTCCCCATCTCTAACAACTAAACAAAGGCAGCGACACCAGAGATTTCTCACAGGGTATCTTCTGTTGAAACGTTGATATTCCCAACAGTGAGAGACAGTGGGGATCAGTGTGTAAATGTAGACAGTGCATGTTCCAGTCACGGGGGCACTGACATCACAGCTGTTCTGTATGGTGCTGTCTGGCAGGGTGTTAATGCTGAAGGCCATAAGCACTGTGTGGGGTGGATCTGGGATCTGTCCCTGGGGCTCTGAGATAGATATATCTGTTAGGGACCAGGAGGATTACATGCTGTGTCTCTCTGTCTCTACTCAAACTAAAAGGCAGGATAGATGTTATATCAGTGTGTGTAGATGAAGTCAATGGCAGCGCCTCCCTGGTGGCTCAGTTAGATTTAGGGTTTCCTCACTTTTAGAATCGTTGTTTGCCCGCAGACTGACTAGTCATGTGAAAATTACAGCGACTAGTTGTATACAGTGCCTCAGCAAGTATTCATACCCCTTGACTTATTCTACATTTTGTTGTGTTACAGCCTGAATTCAAAATGGATTACATTTTTTTCTCCCTCTCACCCATCTACACACAATATCCCATAATGGCAAAGTGAAAACATGTTTTTAGAAATGTTTGCAAATGTATTGAAAATGAAATACAGACATATTTAATTGACATACGTATTCACACCCCTGAGTCAATACTTTGTAGAAGCACCTTTGGCAGCGATTACAGCAGAGAGTCTTTCTTGGTAGGTAAGTCTCAAAGAGCTTTCCACACCTGGATTGTGCAACATTTTCCCATTATTATTTTCATAATTATTCAAGCTCTGTCAAATTGGTTGTGAATTACAACTGGACAGCCATTTTCAGGCCATAGATTTTCAAGTAGATTTAAGTTAAAACTGTAACTCACTCACGGTTTCCTTCCTCTCCGGCATCTGAGTAAGGAAGGACGCCTGTATCTTTGTAGTGACTGGGTGTATTGATACACCATCCAAAGTGTAATTAATAACTTCACCCTGCTCAATGGGAAATTCAATGTCTGCTTTTTAATTTTTTTACCCATCTACCAATAGGTGCCCTTCTTTGCGAGGCTTTGGAAAACCTCCCTGATCTTTGTTGTTGAATCTGAGTTTGAAATTCACTGCTCGACTGAGGGACTTCACAGATAATTGTACGTGTGGGGTACAGAGATGAGGTAGTCATTCAAAAATCATGTTAAACACTATTATTGCACACAGTGTGAGTCCATGCAACTTATTATGTGACTTGTTAAGCACATTTTTACTCCGTACCTTATTTAGGCTTGCCATAACAAAGGGGTTGAATACTTATTGAGTCAAAATATTTCAGATTTTCATTTTTAATTAATATTTTTTAAATGATGGAGTATTGTGTGTAGGCCAGTGTCAAAACAGTCTCAATGTAATCAATTTTGAATTCAGGCTGTAACACAAAATGTGGAAAAAGTCAAGGAGTGTGAATACTTTCTGAAGGCAATGTAAATTAATCTTAACTGAACTTAATTGAACCTAATTGAAGAAGTTGTAGTTTTCATCACTGATTAGGTAATGCAGACTAACGGTCTCAGGAATAGTCTCATGATTTCCACTTAAACACTCAGATAAAGTGAGACAAAACAAGCATGTTACCCAAGGACTGAGTGAATAGTGTGGGTAGGCACTGTGCAGCCTGAAACAACACTAATGTGTGACAAGCCTCCAATGATAATCCCCCTGTTTGTTGAGTCAATGAGAACCACTGGGCATTTTCTCCATATCTGATGCCATCTATTTATCAGGGATCAAGGTAAGACTCAGATGCAGTCTGTCGAAGTAATAATGTTTATTGTGGCACAGGGGCAGGCAAAGACAGGCATTGGTTGAAAATCCAGGGTAAGGCAAAGGTACAGGAGGGCAGGTGGATTCAGGGTCAGGGAAAGGCAGAGTTCAGTAATCCAGAGGTGGAGCAAAGGTACAGGAGGGCAGGCAGACTCAGGGGGGCGGCTACAGGGTCAGGATAGGCAATGGTCAAAAACCAGGAGGACGAGGAAAGAGGCTGGGAAATGATAGGAGCTGACAGGACAAATGCTGGTAAGCTTCAATGAACAAGATGAACTGGCAACAAACAGACAGAGAACACAGGAATAAATACACAGGGATAATTGGGAAGAAGGGCGACACCTGGAGGCGGGTGGAGACAAGCATAAGGACAGGTGGAGACAAGCACAAGGAAAGGTGAAACAGATCAGGGTGTGACACTTTTACTGTGCCAGTCTTATCTCCCTTATCTCAAGCTTACATTGCATAAGGACAGAGGACAATCAGTGGATAATGAAACACAAAACAGTGGGGTTGAATAGTGTATGTCCTAGAGGCCTAATGGCTGTTTGGTCCAAAACCGTCACTTATCATAGATTGTGTTCTCAAAGCCCATGTACACAGATAGAGCAGAGTTCCTAGACTGCTGCTAAGCATCTGCAAACTGCACATAGCTGATAACACGTAATGAGAAAAAGAGGATGAGGATATTATCATGCTGCATTCAGGACTGTGGAATTACAGGTCATTTGCTTGCGAAGGCCGATGGAGGAATCCCGGGCGAGCTGAAGAGGCATATTAAGGAGCTTTCCTGATAAACGCTTAAAAGGCTCAGGGCTTTAGCTGCGTTTGTGATTCTCTTTGAGGAATTTCCACCCAGGCAGGGCAGCAGGCGTGGGTAAGTGCTGTCTCATTGTGTTGGTAAAGATATTATAGTGTGGCCCTGCAGCAGCCTCCCTCTTCTTCTTCTCTTCAGGAGATAAAAGAGCAGCGCTTCACAGTTTCACAAATGAGGCACTTCTCTCTCTGTACTCAGTCCATAACCTCTGGAGGTTCACCGAGGGCTGGGGAAGCCTGTCTGACAATAGAAGGTACATTGCTTCAAATACAGAAATGGAAATTAAGTATTTTCTTTTGGTGTAAGACAGGAGAGGGAGGCGTTTGTTTTACTTCTACTCGTTGCAGAAACTAATTTTCTCGTTGTAATGACGTCATTTCAAGTTTTGCATGCTGGTATGTGCGAGAGAAAGTGTATAGGCTATGTGTGCATCTGTAGCTAAGTCATTTACAGTACTTTAGGTCAAAGTTCAACCCACTTAATGTCTCCACTTAGCTGAGGACTCCCACGGCTAAAAGACAGTTTTGAGTGGGCATGAAAATATCGCCTGGGAAACAGTGTTCCTGCTGATTGTCACTTTGCTATTAAAAGCTCTGTGCTGTCTTGGCTTATTTTATGGACTGCACTCCTTGCCAACATCAATTCCTCAGCTATAAGTTGTTGACTTTACGGACCATAACAGAGTAAGACTCAACATACTCTTATGTCTGGTCTTTGCTCCACTCCTGTACTTACTTAAATGGAACATTCAAGAAGGGGACTTGCCCGGTGACCCTGCTCCCCTCTGGCACCATCAAAGTGTGCGCTAATGATTTTGACCAGAGGACATCAGGGGGAACAATGTGCTTAAAGGGGCTTAGCACAGACTCTTAATTAGCTGTCACTCCCCTGACATCTGGACATGCCTCCATTCATCAAACAACAAATGTCCTATGATGAGGAAGTAGTGCTAATGATGAAGTTAGTCCTACAGGAAGCAACATCATCCTTTCCAAGCTCTTTATAGTATGGCATGAATACTCCCATACACTGGGCCTGTTGTATTCTCTCCAATGTTTTCATGTGTCAGTCATAAGACCATCTGAGTTTTAGTAGGTATTTTCCTTAATAAATTGAAACACATATCTCCAGTTAGTGTTTCTGAGTGTTGAGAATCTCTTACTTCACTGCAAGGTTGAATAATTGACAAACGGGTCAGTGTTCCCTTTTAGAAGGCCCTTAAATATTAACACTAATGTGCCAGAGGAAGATTAACTTAAAAGGTGACAACATGAAGTACAAATCTTTTTCTGCATCATTGAAGGTCCCCAAGAACACACTAATATATCCTCACGTACATTTTTTACGAATTTGCAAACATTTTTAAAAGCCTGTTTTTGCTTTGTCATTATGGGGTATTGTGTGTAGATTGATGAGGGGGGAAAAACAATATCATCCATTTTAGAATTAGGCTGTAAAGTAACAAAATGTGTAAAAAGTGAAGGGGATCTGAGTACTTTCCGAATGCACTGTATGCTTATAAATGTGTCTACTGGGACACTGTTTAGACACTCAGTTCTTCATCTGCCTCAGTGCCTTGTTTCTCTTTAGTGGGTGGATATCCCTACTCAGTACTTGATACTGACAGGCCCATCATGTCTCTGACTGTACTGTGTCTTTAAGCATAACCCTGTGAGTCTGTCTATGTTGTAGCAGGCTCTGTGCAAGGAGAGGAGAGTATGTTAATAGGTGTGTGATGTTGGGGTTTCATTTGATCCCTCCACTTTAGAGAGACACACCTCTCACCAGACCAGGGCATTATTAAAGGATGCTAACCCGTCCAGACTGTCCCACCTGTGGTCCCCTACTCCCCACCCCCATTTACACCTACACTCCATGACCCCTTCTCCAACTCCCCTTACATCTCTCTCCCCCTACATCCCAGTCCACCAGTGTCTCTGTCCCTCCTCTCATAGTGAGAGGAGAGACATAGAGGAGCTCAATGGGTGTAACTTTTGTTGACAATTTCGATACCTTTTGGATACAAAACATGTTTTGTAAGGAGGATGGGATCCCCCAAAATCATTTTGATTCCTGGATCCTTTCACAGCATTATAAGGCTGCGTTGAGACAATGACTCATCAATATCCCAAGCCCAGCTCAATTATTCCCTACCATTGTGACACTGAGTTGTCATAATGCTTCAGCAAATGTACATTATACCAGGGGAATTGGTAGACAATGTAACTAACCTAATTTATGCTCCTCTAACTGACTTTGCTGAACCTACAGCTAATGTACTATGCAGTAATCATGTACCTATGATGAGATTCATACTGTTAGCACTGAGGCATTGTGCCCTAGTAGGAAGTCCACTGTGTGCAGCTCACCCTGCACTAACATAACATGAGCATATCTACTTCTGCAAAATTTTCCAGTAAAGCAATGAAAACAAGTAAGCATCCCATAAAAGTGCTCCAAATAGCCCACATTAACATATGTAGCTTAAGAAACAAGGTTCATGAAATCAATAATATGACATTCATATTATCGCTGAAACTCACTTAGATAATACCTTTGATGATACAGTGGTAGCAATACAAGGTTATAACATTTACAGAAAAGACAGAAATGCCAATGGTGGAGGTGCTGCTGTTTTATATTCAGAACCACATTCCTGTAAAGCTTAGAGAGGATCTCATGTTAAATACAGGTCTTCACAGTCCCCAAGTCCAGAACAGACTATGGGAGGCGCATAGTATTACATAGAGCCATGACTACATGGAACTCTATTCCATATCAAGTAACTGATGCAAGCAGTAAAATTAGATTTAAAAAACAGCTAAAAATACACTTTGTGAAACACCTGTGAAGAAACACTAACATAGGCACAGTCACATGCATACACACACACGAAAACATACTCACTATACACACACATGTACACATGGATTTTGTATTGTATATATGTGGTAGTGGTGGAGTAGGGGCCTGAGGGCACACAGTGTGCTGTGAATGTATTGCAATGTCTTTAAAATTGTATAACTGCCTTAATTGTGGTGGACCCCAGGAAGAGTAGCACTAATGGGGATCCATAATAAATACAAATACAGGGCTCGTACGCCACCTTGCTTAGCCGGAATCCTCCCCTAAGTGCACCAGCTTAGAAAGCAGAGATCACCTTTCAGCCTCCCAGGGTGTTCGCTGTTCACCATCCTGACTGTGTAGTTTATTTAGGACTGTCTTGTTTAAGATCAGGTACCATCACATGGCCTGTGCTGGCCTTTAGCGATGGATAGCACACTTGCTGTTGTTGATCTATTTAAGGCCTATGAGGATGAGATAGTGTACTCAGTGACCTAATGGTCAGCTGGCAGAGCAGCAGAGTCACTGTGCCATGGTCTGTGCTCATACAACCAACTTTCTTTATTTCTTTCTCTCCCATACTCCCACACAGTCTATCATTTTATCGATCTCCCCATCTGTCCCTGCCTAAATACCGCATCCATTTTAGGCTATCGATTTTCAGAGCCCTGCGACTAAGTCTTCAGAAGAAACCTTGTCAGTGAACATTAACAGTAGGAGGTTAAATGGAGAACCTGGCATGGGAGTGTCCCAAAAGCAAAATGTGTCCCTGAAAAAGAGCCCTTTAGGTCACAAAGAGAGGAAGTCGGTCTGTCACCCTCAGTCATGGGAAGGTAGTTCCCCATTGTATTCATTTAAACATGTGTGTGTGTTGTCTCCCCCTCTTCCCCATATCTTTAGGACTGGAGTGAGAAGCTGGTCAAACTTGCCCAGGAGAGGGCAAAGTCCTGCCACACAAATCCCGCTCCTCAGGACCAACTGCTCCGCCACATTGGCTGGAACACCCATCATTCAGCTCATGCTACCAGCTCATTTGCTGAGGTCATTGACTCATGGTTCGAGGAAGGGCGGGATTACATGTACCTGAGTGGGCAATGCAGAGAGAATGCTACCTGCCAACACTACACACAGGTAATGGTTAACAGTACTGGATCTGCCAACTGTGCAGCAACCCTAAGTAACTTCGTCAAAACAAGACGTCTTAATTCAACTCTCAATTCAATTTGAGTAATTGGCAGGATTGAGTTTATGTTGCCCACATGCCAATACATTGTGTCACCAATATACTCCCTTTCCCACTCTGTTTCTCTCCAACTCTGTCTGTGTGTCTGTCTGTCCGTCTGTCTGTCCGTCTGTCTCTCTCTCTCTCTCTCTCTCTCTCTGCTGTAGTTGGTGTGGGCCACCTCCAGTAATGTGGGCTGTGCCAGACAGTTGTGTCTGAGGGGTGATGCTCTCTGGGAACTGTTTGTCTGTGCATACTCCCCTGGGTAAGAACACTACTTATATACCTGATGTCAGACTTCTCCTCCTGTTTTAGTACTCAGCCTTTGTGTGTGTGTGTGTGTGTGTGTGTGTGTGTGTGTGTGTGTGTGTGTGTGTGTGTGTGTGTGTGTGTGTGTGTGTGTGTGTGTGTGTGTGTGTGTGTGTGTGTGTGTGTGTACACATATACATGTGTGTGTGTGATATGTCTCTCTGCAGGGGTAACTGGGAAGTGAATGGGAGGTTGGTGGTGCCCTATGTGGCTGGTTTCTCCTGTTCTCTCTGCACCTCTTCCATGTCAGGCTGCTTCAGACTGTGGGACCATGTGGGAGGACTGTGTGGTGAGACCCCTATAGAGAACACTCTCATTCATTAAAGGTAGACTCAGTGATATTATGTTGCCACGAGCAGCACCGCAGATATTGCGATGAGTGAGAGTATCTGCGCATGTGCACACTGTTACAGTGGTGAAGTTTAGCCTCGCACTTCAACGCTCTTACATGCGTTGCAAAATCAATTTTGAAATCCATGTTATTCAATTATTGCACCCACACTGCTCGCACGCACCAACGAGCGTCTGCGTTGCCAAGGGCTAAAATAGAACTCCTTTCTATTTCTGATGCAGATCGCACTGCAAGTCCTGCCTCTCCCATCTCCTCATTGGTTTATAGAAGCAGATACCCACGTGCTATCTCCTCATTGGTTATACCCTCGTGAGTGATTGAAAGACGAACTGTTTTGCCGGTTGTCATGGTAATACTATGAAAGTGTGGATGCCAATCACCATATAAGTTCAAAGATGAAAAAGCCTGGAGGGAGGAGAGATGACTAGAAACGATTCGGTTGGCCGATTTATGTGTAGATTAATTGTCGGAGTAGAGGACCTTGTGCATTTCAGGTAAAATAACAACTCAATGTTTATATCCCAGGACAAATTAGCTAGCAACAGCAAGCTAGCTAAATAGGACAAATTAGCTAGCAAGTGCAGGCTAACTAGCTAAATTGCCATACATGTTTAATGCTTTTCAACCTGTCCCCAAATTCATGTAATTGGTTCAGAGTTTGTTTTGATATTTTAACCTGCGTGTCGTGGTCGCGTTTGGTGTAGGGGGATAAAATAAATGTATGCGCGATGGCGCACACGTGCAGCCTGTTTGGGCTCTGTGTTCTTTTTTTTCTTCTTTTTTTCTTTTCTTTTTTTTGAGGGAGGATCAGCTTAATATGGCGGAAAGAATGTTGCTTCCAATGTAATTGTCTGCATCATTTCCAATCCCCCATATTTTTTGGGCAAATATATATATCCATACACGCATGCATACATATACATACACATACCTATATAGACATACATACTTTTAAAAAGAATATACCTTTATTGTTATTCCCCGCAAACCCTTCCGCCGATCCCCCAATTGGAGTAAACTAATAAACACTTCTGCTTCTACCTTCAATTTATACATTTTATACACATTTTACAGACACAGTCTACTTTACAATAGTTCTCTCTTGTTTGTTCTTAGTCCTTCCTCTATTTCTGATGTCCATCCAGTTTGATTTCTATTTGTAACTATGCTATTTCACAGAAGTTCCGAACCTATATACATTTTACAGATCCCGTATGTATTGTTTATCTTGTTATTAGTCCCACCCTTCAGCTCCATTCAACCCCTCCCATCTATCTTTCAACATCATCCATTTCGGATTTCTATTTACCATATATTTTTCAACTGTGCTGTGATGCTTCACAAAATAATTGAACCTTCCTATTCTCATAGATTCGTAGATTCTACAGATTGTAAATAAATAAAAAATGTTTCGCTAAAATAATTCTTATATTATTGATTGATTGACTATGGCTTTTCAAATCACCCATTATTGCTATCTGTAGCATTAGTTCTAGGCAAATGTTGCAATTCTTCAGCCATTCCTGGACCTATGACCAAAAACCAGCTACATATGGACAATACCAAAATAAATGATCTAATGTCTATGCCTCCTCACAGCAGAATCTGCAGAGCTGGGAAGATTGTATCCCCCATATATATAACATTCTATTAGTTGCAAGAATTTTATATAGTAATTTATATTGAAAAATGTTAAGTTTTGAATCCGGCGTTGTTTTGCGTATCAATTCATAAACCATGTGCCATGGAATGGGTACATGAAAATCTCTTCCCAACTATTTTGCAATTTATATGGCACAGCTGTCATTTTTTTGGTCCTTAAATGAAATTGGTAAATGTTTTTATTTATCACACTTTTCTTTAACCATTTATGTTCTTTAATACAGGGCCGACATACAAGTTCCTTACTTTTCCCCTTCTACTTGCCTCTTCCATTTTTGTGGTAATGCTGCAATTAGTTGGTTGTAATTTGGGGTAGAGCAGACATTTCCATATGTCTGTGTTAGCTGCATGTGTGACATAACTCCACCAGTCCTATTTATATAATTCACTAAAATTATCCCTTTTTTAAACATTTCTTCGATAAATACAGTTTTTTAATCAATTAGTATATTTGAATTCAACCACAATATATGTTGTACTATTTGTTCCGTCCTTTCACGTGGATTAAACTGAATTTGCAACCAACTTTCTAAGGCTTGTTTAAAAAAGAAAGATATTTTGGAGATTGTTTCCTTTTCAAACAACCCAAAGTGAGCAGGTGTAATCTGAATAAAGGGAAAAAGGCCCTTCCTGAATATAGGATGAGACATTTGTACCAATTGACTAGAGAACCAGTTTGGATTTAAGTATAACTTTTGTATGACTGATGCCTTTAGTGAGAGGTCTAATGCTTTAATATTTAATCATTTCTGCCCACCAAATTCATATTCTGTATATAAATTGGCCCTTTTAATTTTATCTGGCTTGCCGTTCCAAATAAAATTGAATATTTTTTGTTCATATAATTTAAAAAGCAGGTCACTAGGTGTAGGCAAAACCATAAGCAAATAGGTAAACTGTGATATAACTAAGGAGTTAATCAGGGTGATTTTTCCACAAATAGACAGGTATTTTCCTTTCCATGGTAGCAAGATCTTATCTATTTTTGCTAACTTTCTATAAAAATGTATTGGAGTGAAATCATTTCTTTCTTTTGGGATTTGTATACCGAGTATGTCCACATCCCCGTCAGACCATTTAATTGGTAAACTACATGGTAATGTAAAATGTGCATTTTTTTGTGATCCAATATGTAATACATCATTTGGTTTTAATCCAGAGAGGTTAGCCAAAGTATCTAGATCCTCTAAGAGGCCGGGGAGAGATTCTAATTGTGGTTTTAAAAGAAAACATGAAGCATCAGAGTGCAATGACACCTTAGTTTATAAGCTCCGTGTTAGTTGTTGCTGAAATTGACCCACTATGCTGTTTATTTTGTGAACATATGTCATATAAATTAGTCTATCTTTAAATTAGGGAAAAATGTTAGCATTTTAATCATATTAGCTGTTCCTTACTCAAAGTAGTATCTATTTCAACCAACTCTGTTCTCGACAGATTTTTTTCTTAGAATCTCTTTAGTGCACTAAAAGCAACGTATCACCTCTATTGAGGATGACAGTTCATTATCTATTTTGAGCCAAAGACGTTAAGTGTATTTTTTGCCTCACTTAAAATATTGTCATGTGCAGGGGTTTTCACCTAATCCGGTTTAACAGTATAGCCAACACTTAACCACTTACCATGCAATTATGGCCTTGTCAGATAACAAGCACCAACTGGAGGCTAAATGTATTCATGAAAAAATGAAGATTTTAAGCAAAGGTATTTAGAAAATGTATCTGTGTTCCAGAGACCCCCAGGAACCCATGTCGTATGAGCTGTGGGCAGCATGGTCGTCTGAACATCTCCTCCTGCCAGTGTCATTGTGGACCTAGATTCACTGGACGATTCTGTCAGGGTACCAGTCTATGTGCCTGTGTTTACCAGTCTGACAGTCTACTACAGTTATTATTATCTCTGTGTGTCTGACTAGCCATGCTCTGCAGTGTGTGTGTTCAGGTATCTCTGTAGGTGCATCATGGTTGATATACTGTATGTGACTGTGTGTGTGTTTCAGTGCGCTGCAGTGTGAAGTGTGTGCACGGCCGCTACAAGGAAGAGGAGTGCTCCTGCAAGTGTGATGTTGGTTATGGGGGTGCTGAGTGTGCAGGTGAGTGTGATGTTGGTTATGTGGGTGCTGAGTGTGATGTTGGTTATGGGGGTGCTGAGTGTGATGTTGGTTATGGGGGTGCTGAGTGTGATGTTGTTTATGGGGGTGCTGAGTGTGATGTTGTTTATGGGGGTGCTGAGTGTGATGTTGGTTATGGGGGTGCTGAGTGTGATGTTGTTTATGGGGGTGCTGAGTGTGATGTTGGTTATGTGGGTGCTGAGTGTGATGTTGGTTATGGGGGTGCTGAGTGTGATGTTGTTTATGGGGGTGCTGAGTGTGATGTTGGTTATGTGGGTGCTGAGTGTGATGTTGGTTATGGGGTGCTGAGTGTGATGTTGGTTATGGGGGTGCTGAGTGTGATGTTGGTTATGGGGGTGCTGAGTGTGATGTTGGTTATGGGGGTGCTGAGTGTGATGTTGTTTATGGGGGTGCTGAGTGTGATGTTGGTTATGGGGGTGCTGAGTGTGATGTTGTTTATGGGGGTGCTGAGTGTGATGTTGTTTATGGGGGTGCTGAGTGTGATGTTGTTTATGGGGGTGCTGAGTGTGATGTTGTTTATGGGGGTGCTGAGTGTGATGTTGGTTATGGGGGTGCTGAGTGTGATGTTGTTTATGGGGGTGCTGAGTGTGATGTTGTTTAAGGGGGTGCTGAGTGTGCAGGTGAGTGTGTATGTGTGTGGGAATCAGGGTTGTGGTCAATTCTATTTTAATTCCAGTCAATCCATGAGTTACATTGAAATTCCAATTCTTTACTGTTTGAATTTAAATGTAATTGACCCCAACCCTGGTGGGAATAAGTTTATGTAGCTAATGTGGCACTGTCTCACCATTACTTTTAACCAGAATGAACCAGACTCCTGTCATCATTGTATCTAAGCCAATGCACCCTTTTTCTATTAAGCTTCAGCCTGATTAGATTCAAGTTGTATCTGCTAGTTTGAGCCAGTATGGATTCCAATGTTTACTGTGTTATCAAGCCATATGCATCTCAGGGGTTTTTCTTGTTTGGGCAAAAGATTTTCCTCCATCCTCTCTTCTTTGTCCTCTCTCCCTCCATCCTCTCTCCTCCTTGACCTGGAAACCGATAAGTGATCGAGTGGTCGAGCAGTGTGTCAATTCGTCAGTAGGAAGAGTGTCCTCCCCTCCTCGATAGCCACCTTTCATCGATGATACTTGTGTATCCTACCGCGGAAGAGTTTTGAAGTCTGTCACACCCCCTCCCTTTGAATCAGCTTTTGTTTTGTCAGAGACTAAGAACATGCACACATTGAAAAACAATATGCTACTCATTGTTTTATCTATAAAATATCTTCCACAACTCACTTAATTTCTTTTGATCACTTTACACATTTATTATGGGATCCACCTCTGTAAACATCATTTGCCTATTGACGCACAATTGTTGAAGGACCGTCTCATTTCAAGCGATTGCATTTTCATCCACCTTCACTCTGCTTGCCGACTCTCCTCGATTAACTTTGATGTTTTCAAAAGGAGGCGAGTGAGGACGGAGGAGAGAGCACGTAGGAGTTGAGCAAGTCAAAATGATAAAAAGGTCGTAGTGTTTATTGTGACCACAATGGACTGCGGTCTATACATTGAGTTTGAGCCAAGCTGGATGGTCAGTGCCTGGTGTCTCCTTTACTGAGGCCTAATGTATGTTGCTTATGTTTCTGTAGAGAAGCAGCAGTTTCCCTTCCACAGCTGTGACGTGAGGATAGATGGAGAGTGCTTCATGGTGTCTCCAGAGGTCGACACCTACTATGGAGCCAAGACCCGCTGTCAGGTTAGAGAGAGTGAGAGTGAGAGAGTGTGAGTGAGTGAGTGTGTGTAACCCATATTGTGGTATGTGTTTGGACCCCAGGAGCGAGGGGGGATTCTGGCCCAGATCCACAACCAGAAAGTTCAGGATATCCTCACATTTTACCTCAGCCAGCTGGAGCCCAGCAACGAGGTCACAGACCCTGACTTTGAGACACGCAACTTCTGGATCGGTACGTCACTTTCACTGTCCTTCTATACGTACAGCCAAATAGCTTTGACAGACTGACTTTGGGAGTTTGTGTGAGCAGCATTGAGATATCTAAAGGTGAGATAAGGATAAGCGTAAGGTTGTGTGTATTGTGTCCAGGGCTGACATATAAACACCTGAAGGACTCTTTCCGCTGGGACTCAGGAGAAATCCCCACATACAACAGCTTCGCCTTTGGACAGCCTAACAACCTGGGGTGAGAGAGTCATAACTATTGACAACTTAATGATAATAGTAACAACAATTATAACTTTGTATTATCACGTCACCTTGTTGAATGGATAATCATAAAATAATATTATTGTAGTCAGAATCTACAGTAAGCAGGTGGAATGAGGCACTCCACTATATTTTTTACTGGAATGAACATATTGATACCGTCATGGTTATTCTATATTGTGTAGAACACAGGTATAGTCTCACGTAGCCTAACATTATCACCTCACCCTCTGTGTCAGGAGGAGAGAAGCCTGGGCCCATACCCACAAAGCATCTCAGAGTAGGAGTGCTGATTTAGGATCAGTTTTTCCTTTTAGATCAAATGAATATGATTATATGGACAGATCCTAGATCAGCACACCTTATCTGAGATGCTTTGTGGATACGGGCCCTGGACATTGAGGCTACTGTGTTTGAAAGCAGAACTGTTATTTACTGTCTGACCACCAGATGTCTCTGTGTCCCGTCTCTCCATCTCACTCTTCCTCCCTCTCTCCTCTCCCTTGTGTCTCTCTCCCTGCAGCTTTGGGAACTGTGTGGAGCTGCAGGCTTCCAGCGCCTTCAACTGGAACGACCAGCGCTGTAAAACACGCAACCGACACATCTGCCAGTACGGTGAGAGAACACAACTCTATGAGAGACAGAAAGAGACAAAGAGAAGTGAAAAGAGAGGGAGGGAGAGAGAGGTAGAGAGAAACACAGAGATGCTGAGATATTCTAATCAAGGGAATCTGTCCTCACACTGCATCCAGACTCATTACCATTAGATGTAGCATTCACTGATATATCTTAAAACTCTCTAAACCTGCAGGTGGTTTAAAACACCTGTTGGACATTGACATCACCATGACAACAGATTAAGAGAGAGACTGACAGCAGCTCGTAAAAAATCCTGACATACCTGGTCTCTCTGGCTGAGGGATACTGGAGTGAGTGTTCAGTATAAAACCCGAACAGAGAACACATAAACACATCACAGCCCTAACTCCTGATCTGGGTGCTGTGTTTACCGTCTGTGTTTATTAGTGAGAGGCTGTGTGACACGGCCCAAGCGTTTTAATGATACACTCAGCCGGAATCAATGGCACTCAGGGCTCCTCATAAAGAGCCTTCTAGAGATCGATATACGTCAGGCCTACAATGGCACCAAGTGTCTAAACACACACACACATTTCTCCCCTCTATAATTCACCTGTGTGATTGATTCAGAATTGGAGGGTGGTATTGTTTGTTTGGTTTTGGTTAATTGTGTGTGTTCTAGGCAGGTGGCGAGCGCTGCAATCTCATATTGATCATCCAGGGTTGTACTAATCCAGTCAGTGTTGCTAGACGTTTTTAACAGCTCACCGTTTAAAAGCTCTGAATCTCCTGGTGCCGATTGATGGAAAACCATCGGTTCTCTCTTCTTATAGAGAGAGAAGCCTTTGTGTAGAGAGGGGTCAGTAAAGAGGATTGGAGAGGAGTGTGTGTGTGGGTGGGTGGGTGGGTGGGTGGGACCAGAGCTCAAAGTGGAGTGATAAGGCTGGTGAAAACAGAACACATATGAGAACACAGCTGGACTAGCTGGGATCATGTTTAGCTCAATCCCCTCTACACAAGCACGCTAAAACAAAAGATTCATTGGAGCAACAAAGAGTGAAATGAATGGATTTGACTGTGATTAATAGCTCCCCTACACACACACACTCTCTCTCTCTCTCTCTCGTACCCCCCTGAAGGTATAATCGTGAAGCTGCATTGATGTGTTCTGTTAATTGGCAACAAAATGATAAGTGGAAGCACAGGGAGCCTGAGGGGTCCACACAATTACCCAGATACAGTGTGTGTGTGTGTGTGTGTGTATAGTTCCATTTTGGGCCCTCATTGCCCAAAATGAAAACAAGGCCCAATGAGAGATTACTAGAAAATAGTTTTGTGTGCGTGTGTGCACGCTTGTTTGGACTCGTGTATATATGGTGTTTGTGTGCACGTGGGTATGTACTGTATGTGTGTGGGTTTGTACAGTGTGTGTGGTTTGGGTGTGTATACAGTATGTGTGGTGTGTGTGTTCACGTGGGTGTGTACCATATGCGTGGTGTGTGGGTGCACGTGGGTGTGTACAGTGTGTGGTGTGTGGTTGTGTACAGTATGTGTGGGTGCACGTGGGTGTGTACAGTATGTGTGGGTGCACGTGGGTGTGTACAGTATGTGTGGTGTGTGGGTGCACAGTATGTGTGGTGTGTACAGTATGTGTGGTGTGTGGGTGTGTACCGTATGTGTGGTGTGTGTGTGTGTACACGTGGGTGTGTACAGTATGTGTGGTGTGTGTACAGTATGTGTGTGGGTGTATACAGTATGTGTGGTGTGTGTACAGTATGTGTGGTGTGTGTACAGTATGTGTGGTGTGTGTACAGTATGTGTGGTGTATGGGTGTGTACAGTATGTGTGGTGTGTGTACAGTATGTGTGTGGGTGTGTACAGTATGTGTGGGTGTGTACAGTATGTGTGGTGTGTGGGTGTGTACAGTATGTGTGGTGTGTGGGTGTGTACAGTATGTGTGGTGTGTTGGTGTGTACAGTATGTGTGGTGTGTGGGTGTGTACAGTATGAGTCTATAGAGAAAAGGTGCTCCATTATTAGCCTCCTCTGCTGTGTTGTAGAATATTAATGTTCTCTGCACACTCACGTCTGAATGGAGCCCAGGCTACGATTACTGGGGATTTGGGATACATTCCATACCATTTATTCCCTCTACTCTGTCTGTCTCTATTCCTCCTCTGTGTGTGTGTGTGTGTACGTCCACAGGTCCAGAGCACATAGCCCTGTGGGAGGTTGGTCGGTGATGAACTCGGCACTCGAGGGTGGAGAGCACAGCATTGGAGGGGTTGGGGAGGTGGGTTTTTTGGGCCGTTCGTTGGACCCTGTCTGGGTGTGTCAAGCAGAAGCTGGTCTTATTGGTCTTATTTCATCCAGTATTTTTCACGCTAACCCTTGTTGCACATATCCCCTGTTGCTGGTCAGGACTGGGCCTGTCTATCCAGTGCAGGAAAAAAGCACACAATGGGAGAACTTCCAAACCAACAGAGTTTGAGCTCAACTGTAGATGGTCCATGGCAGCACAAATCTGTTTTGTACTGTACTGTTTTTTGTATTGCATATTATTTTTTTCAGACTTAGCTAAATTATGATTCATTTGGATGTTTGCCATAACTGCCTCCCTTCATTGTCAGTTTGATTGTACAATTCTCCCCAATGCACTGAATGTACAGTACCATGACAACCACTATTTTTGCTTTCTCAATCATCCAGTAAGTGAATTAAAACGGTTTGCTACAATGTGTTGTAGGGTATTTTTTCAGACTGGGTAATTCTATTGGTCTCTGTGAGTGTGTATGGTTTTTAGTGATACTTTTGTGTTCTAGTATGTGAGTGTTTGTTTGGAATTGTTTGTGAACGTGGCACTGTGATGTGTGTCCTACACTAGTTTGGGAAGAGGCCAGTTTTACTCCTGTGTGTTGGGAGCGTCTCTGAGGTGACATCACAGACAGTGTCCAGCAATCCCTATGGACCAGGGATGAGTGTGTTCAGCTGTCTGGCAGGCAGCACTAGGAGGGGAGAGGGGGATGAGGGTGGGAGGATGAGGGGAGGAGTCGGCTGCAGAGAGAGGGATTAAACCAACCTGCAGTGGAATCATGCAAATGAACAAAGCTGGGAGAAGGTCACCAGGTTAACAGGTGGGCAGTGGAGGAGGAAGACGAGCAACAGTGTGTGTGTGTTTACCATACCTGCATTAATCAGTGGTGTTAATGCCAAGCTCCACTGCGTAGCCGCGCTGCCACTCAACAGCTGATTGGTACAAAAGACAAAACTACTGAAATAGTTGTTTTTAAAATGGAAGTACAATCACCCATATTCACCACACAGAAATCAGCCTTGAGAAATCCCTATGAATTTACAGTAAAGAATACAGGGAGGCATTTTGACTTACAGTTGTTCATAGTCGGGGTTGTTCTGCTCTACATTGAACAAACTGATAACGTGGTATTGATTGTAGATGCAGTGAGAAATGTAGATACTGTGTTCATGTGATAGGCATGCCTGCCATAATGCAGATGAAACTGGTTTTCGAGCTTCTAACTGTTTGTATGACAATGCGTGTGCTGTGACTGAGTCTTGATTTACATGTATTCATGTAATGTGTGTGGGTGCACTAGGGCTGGCTGATAATGCCTTTTCACTTATGGGCAATTCATGATATACAGTATCTAGATTATTTTAAGGTTTTTCTAGCTAAGCTTTGTTGTACAATTAAAGGTCAAATACACTGCATTTCAAACAGTCAGCAATAATCGAATGGGCTTGTGAAATTGACTAGGCTATATATAATTACTTTATCTAAATAGTTTAACTGGCTTTTTTTGCAATAATCACTGATCTGGCTTTCAAGTCTGTCTATGAGAAAGCCATTTTTGTTAAAAACCGTGCATAGTGTACATTCACTAATAATGACTAACGTAGCAGGCGTTATATAAAATGAACACAGGTCTCAAACTAATCTTTATATTTCCAGTTGTTTTGCTAGCTTACAAGGCAAAACCGTTCATTTGTCATGAACACATCCTTCTGTCCGTCTCCAACTGTTTGAACAGCATGTCAGCCTGTCCACTGTCATTCTGTGCAGAGCATTACATTTCCAGAATCAATGTTCATTGAGACTCCAGTTTAAGAGACGTTGAGACATAAAAAGAGTATCAATACCTTCTACTCTATTACAGTAAAATAATATCTCAATGGGTTTCTGTGTCCATATGACCGATTCTGTTGGACCACCAAACTTCAAATGCAAATAGCGTGTTGAAACCGCTTATCAGAGAGGAAGAAGTGATGTCACCTTTGTTGTTTTGGGAGGCAGGGGGAGGGGCTTGGTGTGTGTGTGTAAATGGGAAGGTGCACACCGCCAGAGTTATAATGATGAGATACTCATGTCTCCACCCTAACAATGGGAGTCATTGTCCCAAAGGTGGGAAGGACGGCGACAAGCTTAGGTCCAAAATAAGCCCGTAGAAACGCATAGAGTTTATTTTGGACAGATTCTGGAGAGAGTGAAACGTCTCGCTCTGCCTCTTCCTCTCTGACACGGCACAGAACGAGTGAATGAGACGAGACCAAAAAGACAACATGAGGACATAAACGTTCATTAAAGCGAAAATGTAATACAGGCATTTGGAATATCGAAAACGTACATTTGAATGAACCAAATGAATGTGATCGCACAGCCATAGCGTGCACTGGATATACTACTGTATGTGTGTATCATGTATGTTACAGAAAGTGTGTTTGCCCATGTTCTATACGTGTGTGTGTGTATGAGAGTACCTTCACGTGTGTGTGTGTGTGTGTGTGTGTGTGTGTGTGTGTATGAGAGTACCTTCACGTGTGTGTGTGTGTGTGTGTGTGTGTGTGTGTGTGTGTGTGTGTGTGTGTGACTGTGCGCAAATGCTCCATGTGAGAGACAGAGCCCTATCCTAGAGCCAGTGTTAGCGTGGCTGTCCGGCCTGCAGCCCGCTGGTCTCATGGTGCCCTCTGATAAGCTGGCGCCGTAGCTCGCCTCAGAATGGAGGCAGTGCCAGTGGAATTAGCTCCCATTGTCATGGTAATAACAGTGATATTACTGCCCTAGTCCGCCACCGACCCACCATTGTAAGGAAACAGGAATGCAATTTCTCCTGGGGCAGCGAGCGGAAGGAGGATGACAATTACTGTTGTGTGTGAGAGGGAAAGTCTCTAAATGACTCTCCATTCAAGCAAGGCCAATGGGCCAGGAGCCAATTAAAGAGGGAGCAGGGGAAGAGCAGCATCCCCAAAACCCACAGCTCTTACACGCACACACACACACACACACACACTCGAGCATACACACATGTTAAGAGGGACAGACTGAGGCACTTCTTTCTCATTGTCAAACACAAGCACGCACGCACACACACACACTCACACAACACCCCCCAACTGAATTCTCTCAGATACACACATGCATAACTCTAGCGGAGTCTGATTTAACCTTACACCGAGTCTCGTTTAAATATTTGGGTTTGTGGACTTCATAATGAGGTGGGGGTTCGTCTGAGCTGCATGGATCACCTCCCACAGACACCATTCGTCATGATTAAACGCTCCTGTGGTGTTTATGGGATCAGATAGTCTCCTCTGATTCCTACAGATATTTATCTACACAACGAAGTGCCGTGTGAATCACCATGGAGGAAGCCAGGGGTAAAAATAGTGACGCCGTTCACTGCTCTCTTTCACAGAAGAAGAATAAAGTACCTGAATAGCAGCGTAGTGGTAGTGTAGCTGGCGGCATGTGGAGGAGATATGTGGGCCTTTCAGCGGGGAGGAGAGCTCCAGATTAGTCTGGTTAAACCAGCGGCTGATAATCAGCCACAACAATAGAGCCAATTACTCAGAGCTCACAGATAACTGAGCTCCCCTTCAGACCCAACCCTTCCTCTCCTCTTCTCCGCTATGGCTCATTTATTCTGGAGGTGTTTCTCTCTCTGTCCTTCTATTACTTTTTCTATTATATTCACTCGCTCTGTTCCTCATTCTTGCTTCTCTCTCCCTCCTTTTACATCCCTTTCTCTCTCTCTCTCTCTCTCTCTCTCCCATCTTTTCCATCCCTTTCTCTCTCCCACCTTTTCCATCCCTTTCTCTCTCCCACCTTTTCCATCTCTCTCTCTCTCTTTCCTCTCTCTCTCTTTCCTCTCTCTCTCTCTCTCTCTCTCTCTCTCTCTCTCTCTCTCTCTCTCTCTCCCACCTTTTCCATCTCTCTCTCTTTCCTCTCTCTCTCCTCTCTCTCTCTCTCTCTCTTTCCCCTCTCTCCTATCTCTCTCTCCTCTCTCTTTCCTCTCTCTCTCTCTCTCGCTCTTTCCTCTCTCTTTCACCTCTCTTTCTCCTCTCTCTTTCCTCTCTCTCCTCTCTCTCTCTTTCCTCCTCTCTCTTTCTCCTCTCTCCTCTCTCTTTCACCTCTCTCTCTCCTCTCTCTTTCCCCTCTTTCCTCTCTCTTTCTCCTCTCTCTCCTCTCTCTTTCCCCTCTCTCTCTTTCCTCTCTCTCTCTCTCTCTCTCTCCCACCGTTTCCATCTCTCTCTCTTTCCTCTCTCTCTCCTCTCTCTTTCCCCTCTCTCTCTCCTCTCTCTCCTCCTTCTCTCTCTTCTTTCTCTCTCTCCTCTCTCTCTCCTCTCTCCTCTCTCTCTCTGGGTGTATAAGTATGTCAAAGCAGCAGGGCTACTGAAGGCTGCAATCAGTAGTCAATTAAAGCATTTTAAATTCCAATGGTAATGAGGGCTCCAATGCCCACCTGCAACGAGGGGGTGAGAGAGAGATGTTTGATTACAACTCTTATGGGGAGGTTGATGGTAGGGGATATAGACATTAGCAGACAAGGCCTATAGAGTTAGCATAAACCTATGTCCCTCCAGTTATTGGGGGATGCAGTGTGTTCTGGTTTTCATCCCTACCTTTTACTAACTGATTAAGACCTGAGACAGCAGGTGAGTGGATTCTCCAACCAATCAATGGCCCTGATTGCCCAATTAAGGGCCACCATCAGAGACTATTTATTTGTTTATTTAGCTAGGCAGGTCAGTTAAGAACAAATTATTATTTAAAATTCCGTTCAGGGGCAGAATGACATTTTTACCTTGTTAGCTCAGGTATTTGATCTAGCAACCTTTCGGTTACTGGTCCAACGCTCTAACCACTAGGCTACCTGCCGCCCCAGTGCTGCCCCCGACGTTCACCCAGATGTGAACCCCTTGTCCCCTGTATAACCTCAATGTGTTTGGGAGAACTAGTTGAAGAGTAAATAACATGCCACTGCTCAGAGAAACACTCTACTGTATAGGATAGGTTGATACGGTTGCATCTTTATTTCTCTCCAAGGTACTAATGCATTTCTCATGTATTTCCCAGCCCTCCAAATCCATACACACAAAGCCAATTATATGGTTATGGGGAGAGAGAATTATCAGGGCCCACTGCCTAATAGGAACAGTAACTAATTTTAGCCCAAACCAATAACTGAATCTATTCAAAAGGGGAGCTTGTGAATACGCTACAGTTCCCCTCATCATTAAACCGATATCTTTTAGCCCTTTATCTACATTATGGGAACATGTTCTCTCTATTCTCTCTTCCTTCTGTCTTTGTCTACTCCTCTCTTTATTGCAGAACGAGCGCCCGGCACATTGCATTTGGATGCCAGATGAACTTTGATAAGAGTTAATGAGAAAGCAGCATTGTGCTGTGAGGACAGAATGGCCCTGGCTGCTCTTGAGAGCCTCCTCACCACGAGATGGAGAGAAAAGAACTGCCCACTCCAGCTAGTGTATGTCTGGCAATAGGAGGGGGGAGGAACAGGAAGAGGTCGGATGATAACGGGGAGGGGGGAGGAACCGTACGTTTTCAGTCGGTGACCACTTTGTCTTGTTATTAACCATTTGACTTACTCTCCCTCTGTTTACATGTTCTCCTTCACGGCTGCAGGTTTTATCTCAAAATGGCGTCCCACGTCCTCAGAATCTACAGCAGCTAACCTGGATGGGACCTCTAACCACACTCTTTATAAGAGGGTCGTGTTCATCTCAGGCCAAGATATTCAACTTGCACTGGAGTGGGACATGGGAAATAGAGTCGATTGGTTTGCTTTAGATGCATTAGTTCCACCTGATGATATTAAGCCATGATAGACAGACTAGGCTCGTTGCAACTCATAGAACTCATAATTCTCCTAAGCAAAGTATAAAATCTATTTATTTTAATGAGCATCTCTCATGACTTTTTGTTTTTCCAACGTTTAGTCCCAGTGTCTTTATGGACATTATGGACATTGAGAACATTTCAGAATGTCCATGAGCCTCTACTGTGAAGATAATGGATTTGATCTGCTGTTTACTTCATCCCAATAAAATCTTCCTTTGCATTTGATTTTTCAACACTTAATGGCCCCAAGGAGGATACGAAATCATCGTCAGCCTCCGATCAGATCAAAATAAAATCAGTTGCAAGCATTCTTCTGTTAAATGTGGTCTAACTTGGAATGCTGTGTGTTTGTGTGTGTTTGTGTGTGTGGAAAGAAAAGATGGCGAGGCAGGGAGAGACAGGGCTCGTCTCAGACACGCCAGAGAGGCTAATGTATCTCTTCAGCCCTCTGATTAGAACCATTTATTGGAGAGGGAGGGAGGAGAGGGGAGGATGAAGAGATGAGGAGTGTTGGAGAGTGGGAGGGATACAGAGATAGACGAGAAGAGTAGAGTGAAAGTGGGATGTGGAGGAGAAGGAGTGGAGAAACAAGGAGATGGGGAGAAGCAAGGAAAGAAGGAGTGAGATAGAGGAGTGAGGGAGGAAGCAAAAACATGGAGCGGAGCGTGAGGCAGAAACAGGGGAGATGGGAGGGGAAAAGAGAAGCGATAAGAGGAGGGAGGAGTTTGGACTGGAGAGAGAGAGAGAGGAAGGGTGGAAAAGGGCATAGAGGAGAGAGAGGATGGTCCTCTACAGTGGAGAGGTGCACCTGGTCAACTGATGAGACGGGTCTTTAGCTCTGGGAAGAGGAGAGATAGAGGGGAGCAGGGGATCTGGCAGAGGAGTAAAAAAGTGAGGGAGTGTGCCAATAAATGAATAAATAACGGAGGGAGAGATGAGAGGGATTCTCAAGGACCTCATATCTTAATTGAAAATGACAGCTTCAATTAAAAATGTAATCATTCTGTCCGTTTTCTAATTAAAATCGGTACGGCTGATAGTTTGTCTCATTAACTTCAAAGGGCGATGCAGTGCGACGGGGGGGGGGGTTATTGTTAGTCGAAGTGGGAAGAAAGGAATGAAGAAGGGTGAGGATGAGGAGGGAAAGAGAGGATGAAAGGGTGTAACCCTGTGTAAAGGGATACCACCCACCCACCTACTCTGACCTATGAGTGAGAGGAGCAGACAAGAATGGAGCTGATGACAGATAAATCTTTTGAAACATTTATTTGTCTTTGATCCTCTTCATCAGTTGATTGTGAAAGAAGACTGACAGAGTTTGTTGTTGTTTGTTTGTGCAGGCGGTTGGTGCAGGAGGAGTGGCATGACTTTACACAGCTCTATTACTCTACTCCCTGCAGCGAGGAACTCTCTCTCTCTCTCTCTCTCTCTCTCTCTCTCTCTCTCTCTCTCTCTCTCTCTCTCTCTCTCTCTCTCTCTCTCTCTCTCATACCACAGAGTATCCATGTGTTGATAGAGTAGCTAAACACTGTAGTCTTCATCAAAAGGTCCATTGGTATGAGGATAGAGCTTTTCTTTTCTGGGGCATTTGTTCAGCTTTCTATTGTGTGGAGCTAGTCGTCTCTATTGTATTTAGCGTCGTGCCATATTGATTTCCCCTCAGTGCTGGAAAGACCACATTTTAAACTGGGTGTCTCGACGTGAGGGGAATAGAGTGGTGGGAAAAGACACAAATATACACCTGTGCAAGCGCACAGATACACACACACACACACACACACAGTGACTTCACAGTTTATTTAGCCCAAATCAATGAAGACCAACAGGATTATTGAGGTGGGATTAGGTCAGATTAGAGGCAGTGAAGGAGAATTCCATTCAGTCTGAGAAAGACAAACACACTGGACAAAATGGCTATTTGAATGTCCAAAGAAAACAACCCACTCTTTCCATTACTCCTCCTGTTACTCTTTCCATTCCTCCTCCTGTCACTCTTTCCATTCCTCCTCCTGTTACTCTTTCCATTCCTCCTCCTGTCACTCTTTCCATTACTCCTCCTGTCACTCTTTCCATTACTCCTCCTGTCCCTCTTTCCATTACTCCTCCTGTCACTCTTTCCATTACTCCTCCTGTTACTCTTTCCATTCCTCCTCCTGTCACTCTTTCCATTACTCCTCCTGTCACTCTTTCCATTACTCCTCCTGTCACTCTTTCCATTACTCCTCCTGTCACTCTTTCCATTCCTCCTCCTGTCACTCTTTCCATTACTCCTCCTGTTACTCTTTCCATTACTCCTCCTGTTACTCTTTCCATTCCTCCTCCTGTCACTCTTTCCATTACTCCTCCTGTTACTCTTTCCATTACTCCTCCTGTTACTCTTTCCATTACTCCTCCTGTTACTCTTTCCATTCCTCCTCCTGTTACTCTTTCCATTCCTCCTCCTGTTACTCTTTCCATTACTCCTCCTGTTACTCTTTCCATTCCTCCTCCTGTTACTCTTTCCATTACTCCTCCTGTCCCTCTTTCCATTACTCCTCCTGTTACTCTTTCCATTCCTCCTCCTGTTACTCTTTCCATTACTCCTCCTGTTACTCTTTCCATTACTCCTCCTGTCACTCTTTCCATTACTCCTCCTGTTACTCTTTCCATTCCTCCTCCTGTTACTCTTTCCATTACTCCTCCTGTTACTCTTTCCATTACTCCTCCTGTCACTCTTTCCATTACTCCTCCTGTTACTCTTTCCATTCCTCCTCCTGTTACTCTTTCCATTACTCCTCCTGTTACTCTTTCCATTCCTCCTCCTGTTACTCTTTCCATTACTCCTCCTGTCACTCTTTCCATTACTCCTCCTGTCACTCTTTCCATTACTCCTCCTGTCACTCTTTCCATTACTCCTCCTGTCACTCTTTCCATTACTCCTCCTGTCACTCTTTCCATTACTCCTCCTGTCACTCTTTCCATTACTCCTCCTGTTACTCTTTCCATTACTCCTCCTGTTACTCTTTCCATTCCTCCTCCTGTCACTCTTTCCATTACTCCTCCTGTCACTCTTTCCATTACTCCTCCTGTCACTCTTTCCATTACTCCTCCTGTCACTCTTTCCATTACTCCTCCTGTTACTCTTTCCATTACTCCTCCTGTTACTCTTTCCATTCCTCCTCCTGTTACTCTTTCCATTACTCCTCCTGTCACTCTTTCCATTACTCCTCCTGTTACTCTTTCCATTACTCCTCCTGTCACTCTTTCCATTACTCCTCCTGTTACTCTTTCCATTACTCCTCCTGTCCCTCTTTCCATTACTCCTCCTGTCACTCTTTCCATTCCTCCTCCTGTCACTCTTTCCATTCCTCCTCCTGTCACTCTTTCCATTACTCCTCCTGTCACTCTTTCCATTACTCCTCCTGTTACTCTTTCCATTCCTCCTCCTGTCACTCTTTCCATTACTCCTCCTGTCACTCTTTCCATTCCTCCTCCTGTCACTCTTTCCATTACTCCTCCTGTCACTCTTTCCATTACTCCTCCTGTTACTCTTTCCATTCCTCCTCCTGTCACTCTTTCCATTACTCCTCCTGTCACTCTTTCCATTCCTCCTCCTGTCCCTCTTTCCATTACTCCTCCTGTTACTCTTTCCATTCCTCCTCCTGTCACTCTTTCCATTACTCCTCCTGTCACTCTTTCCATTACTCCTCCTGTCACTCTTTCCATTACTCCTCCTGTCACTCTTTCCATTACTCCTCCTGTCCCTCTTTCCATTACTCCTCCTGTCACTCTTTCCATTACTCCTCCTGTCACTCTTTCCATTACTCCTCCTGTCCCTCTTTCCATTACTCCTCCTGTCCCTCTTTCCATTACTCCTCCTGTCACTCTTTCCATTACTCCTCCTGTCACTCTTTCCATTACTCCTCCTGTCACTCTTTCCATTACTCCTCCTGTCCCTCTTTCCATTACTCCTCCTGTCACTCTTTCCATTACTCCTCCTGTCACTCTTTCCATTACTCCTCCTGTCACTCTTTCCATTACTCCTCCTGTTACTCTTTCCATTACTCCTCCTGTCCCTCTTTCCATTACTCCTCCTGTCACTCTTTCCATTCCTCCTCCTGTCACTCTTTCCATTCCTCCTCCTGTCACTCTTTCCATTACTCCTCCTGTCACTCTTTCCATTACTCCTCCTGTCACTCTTTCCATTACTCCTCCTGTCACACTTTCCATTACTCCTCCTGTCACTCTTTCCATTCCTCCTCCTGTCACTCTTTCCATTACTCCTCCTGTCACTCTTTCCATTACTCCTCCTGTCACTCTTTCCATTACTCCTCCTGTCACTCTTTCCATTACTCCTCCTGTCACTCTTTCCATTACTCCTCCTGTCACTATTTTCTCATTTAAATGTTTCATATTTTTAATACCCTTTATCCTTTTATCTGATTGTATGTTGATTCCTGTTATACTGTACATATACTGTTCTACAGCAAACATACAAACACTCACAACTCCCCATATTCATCCCATCACTCTCCTCATACATCCCTCTCTATTCAGACTGTTGCAGACTGATCACTAGAAACACAATGTGGTTTTGGACGTCTGAAGAGGTCCTTAGAACATTGTCGTGTCTTTGGCTATGCCGGATTAAGTGATATGACATGCTATTCTATAAAATAATTTCTCTGTAATTAATATAACCTGATTAAACTAATCAGGTAAATGTAATTAACTAGAAAGTTGGGGCACCACGAAATAATGTTTATAGAGCTGTTATCTTCCGAATAAACTCTTAAAGACCTGGTAATCTTTTACCTCAATAGCAGTCAATATTTAATCGTCACCTTATTTAGTCTCATCTGAAAATCTTCACAAACCCTGGCTAACAAGTTGAATCAGCAATACAAAATTTGGTTTAAATATTTATTTACTAAATACCTAAATAATCACACAAAATTACATCTACCCAGAATGGATCATACATTGATTACAAATTATGTCATAAAGGGAAACGTCCCTAGCGGATGGAACAGATATGACGGCTGGTTACACAAAGAAAGGGGGTTGGGTTTTGAATGAAAGAGCGGGAAGACTGAGGAACAAAAAAGATTGTGTGTACAGTATCTTATGCATTTTAAATTACCGCCCATTTGAAAATGGAAAATGCAATAAATATTTACTCTGAGCTACGCTTCGGTAGCTTGGTCGTAGATAGTAGGCCGGGTTGCCCAGCAGGGATCTCTTGTCCTATGAAGAATGTCTCTGTTGGTAAACTGGATACTTGGTAGTACCGTCGTCGTGTGGTAGATAGATACTCTGTCCGTCCTCTCCTAGCCCACGTCTACAGTTGCTGCGCTAACGCAACGGCTAGGAGGTATCACTTCTTTAGTGAATAAGGGTTCAAAGTTCATACCAAGTTACCATGCTATATGCTCATGCTATATTCTGGCTGGTATAGTCGAAATTCATCCTTCCAGTGTGTAGGTCGTCACCTTCACGTTGAAATGTGATGCTAATTTAGTTAGGTTCTTGCTGAGGTTGGTTTAGTTCTGTAGGTGGTCTTTGTCCTTTCAACGTGGGGACCACAAGTCCTACGTCCTTGGAACAGGAAGTTACATTTTCGTAACAGGGCTTATATAGTGGTGAAAGAAGGGCGTGTTTCATAGTTTTCAACTCATGTCTGTTCCCTTGGGCGGGGCCTCTGATTGAGCAGAGTGGTGTTCTTCTGACAAACCGTTCTCTCATTAAGAAGCTAAAAATTACGTTTCATCTTTTCACAAATAGTTTCATATTTAAACATTTAAATTGCACAACAATTCCATGTGAATCTGATAACTAGAATGTGTCGACTTTCCAAGATACACTTTATGTCGTCCTATTATCAGTACGCCAACTGATCTGACATCATATTCATTAAGTACCAACGCATATTTTCAACTGGTTGGATACCGAAATATGGTTCCGTTTCCCACCTTTTGATGTTCCCAGACTCTCTGTTAACAAAGGGCTTTTCAAAGGTCAACTCTATAGAGTAGTGAGAGAGAGAAACGGTGGAAGGTATTTATGGGGTCATAAACCTCCCCCAACAGGCCAACGTCATGACAACGTCAATATATGCCTTCCTCGCCACTCACCCCCCAAAATGTAAGCGATTGCCCAGCACTGGGAGCCAACTGGTGATGCTCGGCACCAGAACACACTGTTTAGACCACCACGCTATGGCAGTTCACAATGCTCTACAAGCTGCAAGAATACTGTGAATACTGATGATACCTGATAGTAATAGTGCATTGTTTTTAATTATTTTGTTTTAAGCCTTCACCAAACCATAGCCCTAACCTTAACCTCTCAGAATGAATACCTAAACGAAACCCTTTGAGTTGTTTCTGTTTCCATGTAACCACATGGAAATAATGTGTCAAAAATAGACGGTCATCCAATAATACGTCAACTATTGAAGGGAAACTATGAGATATTTTTGCTATATTCACCCTCCTTTACAGTGAGTTCTGGTAAAAGCTCCTCATGCGTAGTGTGGACACACTGCAGCTGACCTTGACAGTGCTGAGATCACTTACAGCAGGGAGAGAAGGAGTGGATCGTTAGGTTGTGGCGAGAATAGAGACAGAGAGGATGACGGTGTAAAACTATTAAACCAGGCAGGTGGAAAAGCTTCGACAGTGGGAAGCTGTAACTGAGCAACCTTCAACTTGATGATCAGACAAAAAGGGAGAGAGAGAGAGAACGAGAGAATGAATGCTATTTTGTGAAAGGTTATCCATCAATGAAAAAGAGTGACACTGGTTTGAGATGATTTCACCTTTTTTTTACTCTGCAGGCATTCTTATCCAGAGCAACTAACCGTATGAGTCATGCACAGAACAAGCAGCCAACACAAGCAGAAACACTTGGGACAAACTTGATTAAATAATGGCAAAAATAATGACCAAAAATGTGCAATTCAAACACAAATATATGTAGTTTCCATGTCCTTTCTGTGTGCTTTTACAAGTATGCTCTTTAGAACACACAAAACCCTCCATCCATAAGCATGTTCATTTCCAACATTGTTCGGCGACCGAGAGCCTCTTCCACATAATCAGTGCTTTGATTTCTTTTGCATAGAGAGAGATAATCATTTGTTTGTGATGGTGGGCGCAAATTGGACTTACAAGGCACCTAATATCTTCCTCCCACTTAGAAAAAACATTTTCCTGCTTATTATATTAGTGGGCCGCACTTCTCCCCAGCTAATCATCCTTCTCTTCTTCTGCACAGAGAGAGTGAAAAAGAGAGTGGGAAAGGAGAGATGAGCTGGCAGAATCAGAAAATCACTTCTGCTACGAGGATTAGAGAGATTCTTCTCTTTCAGAGCTGCTGTCTCAGTGGATCAGTGTATGTGTGTGTCTGCGTGTGTGTCTGCGTGTGTATGTGTGCCTCTGTGTATGTGTGCATCTGTGTGTGAGTTCCTCAGTGTGTGATTCCCTCTGAGCCACTGTGTAGGGACATATCCCTTACACTGAAAAACAACTCACTAATTGCATTTGGCCTCTAGTTTTCTGTGTGTGCAGATGAAACCCATTAAATATATATTCAATTTGGCTGTATATTGTTTTCCCTTTCTCCCATATAGTGTCTCTTTCTCTCTGTTCCCCTCTTTCTCTCCTCTCTCCCTCCATTCTGATTTTCATCTGGCTCTGTGGCCGTGGCGCTGGTTGTTAGAGACGTCTGGTTAGAGTGTTATCGTCCCGGCCGGGAGGGGAGGGAGAGCCTACCAGGCTCTGGCGTGACAGAGAGAGAGACAGGGCTGCGGAGGATGATAAATGGGGGTGTCAGTGAACGCTACTCTGTTCTAAAGCGTTCTCCACTGCCTCTCTCTCATTAGACCCAGCCAGCCCTCTGTCGCGACCAAGAAGGTGCTAATGCAAAGTTAACTGCCTTTCATTCTCTCAAATCAAGTCAAATCAAATTGTATTGGTCACATACACATATTTGTAGATGTGTGTTTTTAACTCCAACAGTGCAGTAATACCTAGCAATACAAAACAATACACACAAATCCCATTTTTTTAAATTAAGAAATCTCTCCATCTCTCCACCCCAAAACATAGTTTAATCTGCCTGCCTCCCCCTAGCTAACTTGTCATCACATGAAACACTTTTCTTTAAATTATTCTCCACTGAGGAACCTAGCCGGGCCTGGCTCGGCTGGAGCTTGGCTGGGCCTGCTCTCTTTGTTCAGCACATCACAAGTTCGGAAAGTGTTGTTGGACAGTCTGACTGTCCCATATCCCAGGGTGCATCTCCACAATGCCTGCAGGACTCTGATCAATATCACCTTGAGCATTAACATGCATCCATCTATTCAGTATACAACCATATATACATCTCATGTGTTTGTAGCATAACTTCAGATGTCAGTCCCGCTGTGCTGCAGTGGGGTTTGTCCATATGCTATACTCTGTAACTCTGTTTATCTTCCTTGAAGTAATCACTGATCTAACACAAATCAAATCAAATCAAATCAAATTTATTTATATAGCCCTTCGTACATCAGCTGATATCTCAAAGTGCTGTACAGAAACCCAGCCTAAAACCCCAAACAGCAAGCAATGCAGGTGTAGAAGCACGGTGGCTAGGAAAAACTCCCTAGAAAGGCCAAAACCTAGGAAGAAACCTAGAGAGGAACCAGGCTATGTGGGGTGGCCAGTCCTCTTCTGGCTGTGCCGGGTGGAGATTATAACAGAACATGGCCAAGATGTTCAAATGTTCATAAATGACCAGCATGGTCGAATAATAATAAGGCAGAACAGTTGAAACTGGAGCAGCAGCACAGTCAGGTGGAAGTTGAAACTGGAGCAGCAGCATGGCCAGGTGGACTGGGGACAGCATGGAGTCATCATGTCAGGTAGTCCTGGGGCATGGTCCTAGGGCTCAGGTCAGTTGAAACTGGAACAGCAGCATGGCCAGGTGGACTGGGGACAGCAAGGAGTCATCATGTCAGGTAGTCCTGGAGCTCAGGTCCTAGGGCTCGGGTCCTCCGAGAGAGAGAAAGAAAGAGAGAAGGAGAGAATTAGAGAACGCACACTTAGATTCACACAGGACACCGAATAGGACAGGAGAAGTACTCCAGATATAACAAACTGACCCCAGCCCACATAAACTACTGCAGCATAAATACTGGAGGCTGAGACAGGAGGGGTCAGGAGACACTGTGGCCCCATCCGAGGTCACCCCCGGACAGGGCCAAACAGGAAGGATATAACCCCACCCACTTTGCCAAAGCACAGCCCCCACACCACTAGAGGGATATCTTCAACCACCAACTTACCATCCTGAGACAAGGCTGAGTATAGCCCACAAAGATCTCCGCCACGGCACAACCCAAGGGGGGCGCCAACCCAGACAGGATGACCACAACAGTGAATCAACCCACTCAGGTGACGCACCCCCTCCAGGGACGGCATGAGAGAGCCCCAGTAAGCCAGTGACCCAGCCCCTGTAATAGGGTTAGAGGCAGAGAATCCCAGTGGAAAGAGGGGAACCGGCCAGGCAGAGACAGCAAGGGCGGTTCGTTGCTCCAGAGCCTTTCCGTTCACCTTCCCACTCCTGGGCCAGACCACACTCAATCATATGACCCACTGAAGAGATGAGTCTTCAGTAAAGACTTAAAGGTTGAGACCGAGTTTGCGTCTCTGACATGGGTAGGCAGACCGTTCCATAAAAATGGAGCTCTATAGGAGAAAGCCCTGCCTCCAGCTGTTTGCTTAGAAATTCTAGGGACAATTAGGAGGCCTGCGTCTTGTGACCGTAGCGTACGTGTAGGTATGTACGGCAGGACCAAATCAGAGAGATAGGTAGGAGCAAGCCCATGTAATGCTTTGTAGGTTAGCAGTAAAACCTTGAAATCAGCCCTTGCTTTGACAGGAAGCCAGTGTAGAGAGGCTAGCACTGGAGTAATATGATCAAATTTTTTGGTTCTAGTCAGGATTCTAGCAGCCGTATTTAGCACTAACTGAAGTTTATTTAGTGCTTTATCCGGGTAGCCGGAAAATAGAGCATTGCAGTAGTCTAACCTAGAAGTGACAAAAGCATGGATTAATTTTTCTGCATCATTTTTGGACAGAAAGTTTCTGATTTTTGCAATGTTACGTAGATGGAAAAAAGCTGTCCTCGAAATGGTCTTGATATGTTCTTCAAAAGAGAGATCAGGGTCCAGAGTAACGCCGAGGTCCTTCACAGTTTTATTTGAGACGACTGTACAACCATTAAGATTAATTGTCATATTCAACAGAATATCTCTTTGTTTCTTGGGACCTAGAACAAGCATCTCTGTTTTGTCCGAGTTTAATAGTAGAAAGTTTGCAGCCATCCACTTCCTTATGTCTGAAACACATGCTTCTAGCGAGGGCAATTTTGGGGCTTCACCATGTTTCATTGAAATGTACAGCTGTGTGTCATCCGCATAGCAGTGAAAGTTTACATTAGTTTTTCGAATAACATCCCCAAGAGGTAAAATATATAGTGAGAACAATAGTGGTCCTAAAACGGAACCTTGAGGAACACCGAAATTTACAGTTGATTTGTCAGAGGACAAACCATTCACAGAGACAAACTGATATCTTTCCGACAGATAAGATCTAAACCAGGCCAGAACTTGTCCGTGTAGACCAATTTGGGTTTCCAATCTCTCCAAAAGAATGTGGTGATCGATGGTATCAAAAGCGGCACTAAGGTCTAGGAGCACGAGGACAGATGCAGAGCCTCGGTCCGATGCCATTAAAATGTCATTTACCACCTTCACAAGTGCCGTCTCAGTGCTATGATGGGGTCTAAAACCAGACTGAAGCATTTCGTATACATTGTTTGTCTTCAGGAAGGCAGTGAGTTGCTGAGCAACAGCCTTCTCTAAAATTTTTGAGAGGAATGGAAGATTCGATATAGGCCGATAGTTTTTTATATTTTCTGGGTCAAGGTTTGGCTTTTTCAAGAGAGGCTTTATTACTGCCACTTTTAGTGAGTTTGGTACACATCCAGTGGATAGAGAGCCGTTTATTATGTTCAACATAGGAGGGCCAAGCACAGGAAGCAGCTCTTTCAGTAGTTTAGTTGGAATAGGGTCCAGTATGCAGCTTTAAGGTTTAGAGGCCATGATTATTTTCATCATTGTGTCAAGAGATATAGTACTAAAACACTTGAGCGTCTCTCTTGATCCTAGGTCCTGGCAGAGTTGTGCAGACTCAGGACAACTGAGGTTTGGAGGAATACGCAGGTTTAAAGAAGAGTCCGTAATTTGCTTTCTAATAATCATAATCTTTTCCTCAAAGAAGTTCATGAATTTATCACTGCTAAAGTGAAAGTCATCCTCTCTTGGGGAATGCTGCTTTTTAGTTAGCTTTGCGACAGTATCAAAAAGGAATTTCGGATTGTTCTTATTTTCCTCAATTAAGTTAGAAAAATAGGATGATCGAGCAGCAGTAAGGGCTCTTCGGTACTGCACGGTACTGTCTTTCCAAGCTAGTCGGAAGACTTCCAGTTTGGTGTGGCGCCATTTCCGTTCCAATTTTCTGGAAGCTTGCTTCAGAGCTCGGGTATTTTCTGTGTACCAGGGAGCTAGTTTCTTATGAGAATTTTTTTTAGTTTTTAGGGGTGCAACTGCATCTAGGGTATTGCGCAAGGGTAAATTGAGATCCTCAGTTAGGTGGTTAACTGATTTTTGTCCTCTGGCGTCCTTGGGTAGGCAGAGGGAGTCTGGAAGGGCATCAAGGAATCTTTGTGTTGTCTGTGAATTTATAGCACGACTTTTGATGTTCCTTGGTTGGGGTCTGAGCAGATTATTTGTTGCAATTGCAAACGTAATAAAATGGTGGTCCGATAGTCCAGGATTATGAGGAAAAACATTAAGATCCACCACATTTATTCCATGGGACAAAACTAGGTCCAGCGTATGACTGTGACAGTGAGTGGGTCCAGAGACATGTTGGACAAAACCCACTGAGTCGATGATGGCTCCGAAAGCCTTTTGGAGTGGGTCTGTGGACTTTTCCATGTGAATATTAAATGGGATGGGATGGGTGAAATTAAATTGGATGGGTGAAAGGCAGAGTTCCATTACAGGTTTTACAGACCCAGTCTTGTCAGATCAGTGATCAGTCAAAGGAAGGGGGAAGGAATGACGCACGTAGGATGTATTCAAGAAGGGCCATTGTCTTATTAATGACAGTGTAGTAAGTGCTGCAGTATGGAGGGTGAAACTCCATCATAAACAGCCCTACAGGACATCAGTTGATATGCAGTGCAGGTTTGAGTGTACAGTGTAGTGGGCTGTACTGGAGGTACTGTAGTGTGGACTGTAGAGTGAATGGGAGGTTGGGTTGGATCACTTGGTTAGAGCCTTCTAGTGGAATGAAAGCTTGGCTGCAGTCCTTCTCCCATTAGCCCTTCCAACACTCACTGCTGCCACGGTTACCCCCCATATCTGGGCACTGGCTCTTTGATCAAGTGGCATCAATCTCAAACACACACAGTCAAACACATACTCCCTTCTCGCCCAGGCAAGTTTTAACAGATGGCTGGTCAAGGCTTAGAGACCCAGACTCTGACTCTTTGTCCACTTGAGATGGCACCTCTACACCGGACATAATGAGGCTCTCGCACACAGAACACTCCAGCCAGAGAGATGATGGAGGGAGACAGACAGAAAGTGGGGGGTTGAGGGAGGGAGAGAGAGAAAAAGCAGGAAATACAGGCAGACAGAGCGAGATGGAAATGGAGAGAATATGTGAGAGAGGGAAAAGTTAGAGGGTGAGGGAGAGAGAGAGAGAGAAGAGAAGGGGGAGTGAAAGAGAGTGAAAGGGGAGGGAAAAGAAAGAGAAAGGCAGTCAATGATAATGTATGAGCTGCCTTTTCTGATCTGTAGCGTCTGGGAGGGGAGTAGTGGTGCATTTAAAGAGAAGATTATTATGTCAAGACTCAGTAATACATCTGTGAACACTCGACATCAGTTGTGTGTGTGTATGTGTGTGTGTGTGGGGGGGGTGCATATGAATACTTTTTACTTCTGTGTGCATATGAGTGTGCGCATGTGAGTGTGTGTGTGTGACTGGCTCTGATTTCCCCTCTGATGAGAATAGATGTGTCCAGACATAGCAAGTACCACTTCCCTCCCTCTTCTACTCCCTGGCCATATTTCCCTCTCCCTCCCTCCCCCTCCCTCCCTCCCTCCCTCCCTCCCTCCCTCCCTCCCTCCCTCCCTCCCTCCCTCCCTCCCTCCCTCCCTCCCTCCCTCCCTCCCTCCCTCCCCCCTCCCTCCCTCCCTCCCTCCCTCCCTCCCTCCCTCCCCTCCCTCCCCCTCCCTCCCTCTCCTCCCTTCCCCCTCTCTTTGGCCTTGTTCCTCAGTGCTCACTCTCCTTCCCCCTCACTCCTCTATATTTTTCTCTTTCCCTTGTGCCTCTCTCTTTCTCTCCACTTTCTTTCTCCTCCACACTACCTCTGAGTTATCATGCCAATTATCCTCCTCTCTCCCTATCCTTCACCTTCCTCTCCCTCTATCCCTTAACTATGTCTCACTGCCTCTCCAACTCTCTCCCTCACTAACACTGTCTCACCTTCTCCCAATGCCTGTTCCTTTTTGCCTCTGTTCCTTTGTCTCCTACCCCTCTCTCATTCTTCTCCCACCACGCCCACCTCTCTCCCCCCTCCCACCTTCTGGATCAGTTTTCTGGGCCGTGTCAGAGAGTTCTACTCCATTGGTTCTCTCTCTAATCCTCCGCCTATCCCACTCTCCCTAATCCTCCCCCTATCCCACTCTCTCTAATCCTCCCCCTATCCCACTCTCGCTAATCCTCCCCCTATCCCACTCTCTCTAATCCTCCCCTATCCCACTCTCGCTAATCCTCCCCCTATCCCACTCTCTCTAATCCCCCTATCCCACTCTCGCTAATCCTCCCCCTATCCCACTCTCGCTAATCCTCCCCTATCCCACTCTCTCTAATCCTCCCCCTATCCCACTCTCGCTAATCCTCCCCTATCCCACTCTCTCTAATCCTCCCCTATCCCACTCTCGCTAATCCTCCCCCTATGCCACTCTCTCTAATCCTCCCCCTATCCCACTCTCTCTAATCCTCCCCTATCCCCGCTCTCGCTAATCCTCCCCCTATCCCACTCTCTCTAATTCTCCCCTATCCCACTCTCTCTAATCCTCCCCCTATCCCACTCTCGCTAATCCTCCCCTATCCCACTCTCTCTAATCCTCCCCCTATCCCACTCTCTCTAATCCTCCCCCTATCCCACTCTCTCTAATCCTGGCAGGTGCATTACGTTCGTTTAAAAAGTTTGGGAGAAAGTCTGGAGCGATGATCCAAGTCAATGTCACGAACTAGAATGTGTGTAACTGACCAGTGAGGTTCTGAACAATAATTACTCTAGCTACCCTCACTGAGTCAGTTGTTGGGCTTGTAGGGACTTGGATTTCACTGTTTGACTGACATGGAGAAGAAAGAAGTTTAAAAAATGCTTTCAGCTTTCCCCAACTTTGTAGAATCTCAATTCAACGGCTCAGACACAAGAGGTATGTGGCAGGGTCTACAGTCAATCACGGATTACAAAAAGAAAACCAGCCCAGTCACGGACCAGGATGTCTTGCTCCCAGGCAGACTAAATAACTTTTTTGCCCGCTTTGAGGACAATACAGTGCCACTGACACGGCCCGCAACTAAAACATGCGGACTCTCCTTCACTGCAGCCGACGTGAGGAAAACATTTAAACGTGTCAACCCTTGCAAGGCTGCAGGCCCAGACGGCATCCCCAGCCGCGCCCTCAGAGCATGCGCAGACCAGCTGGCTGGTGTGTTTACGGACATATTCAATCAATCCCTATCCCAGTCTGTTGTTCCCACATGCTTCAAGAGGGCCACCATTGTTCCTGTTCCCAAGAAAGCTAAGGTAACTGAGCTAAACGACTACCGCCCGTAGCACTCACTTCCGTCATCATGAAGTGCTTTGAGAGACTAGTCAAGGACCATATCACCTCCACCCTACCTAACACCCTAGACCCACTCCAATTTGCTTACCGCCCAAATAGGTCCACAGACGATGCAATCTCAACCACACTGCACACTGCCCTAACCCATCTGGACAAGAGGAATACCTATGTGAGAATGCTGTTCATCGACTAGAGCTCGGCATTTAACACCATAGTGCCCTCCAAGCTCGTCATCAAGCTCGAGACCCTGGGTCTCGACCCCGCCCTGTGCAACTGGGTACTGGACTTCCTGACGGGCCTCCCCCAGGTGGTGAGGGTAGGCAACAACATTTCCACCCCGCTGATCCTCAACACTGGGGCCCCACAAGGGTGCGTTCTGAGCCCTCTCCTGTACTCCCTGTTCACCCACGACTGCGTGGTCACGCACGCCTCCAACTCAATCATCAAGTTTGCGGACGACACAACAGTGGTAGGCTTGATTACCAACAACGACGAGACGGCCTACAGGGAGGAGGTGAGGGCCCTCGGAGTGTGGTGTCAGGAAAATAACCTCACAATCAACGTCAACAAAACTAAGGAGATGATTGTGGACTTCAGGAAACAGCAGAGGGAACACCCCCCTATCCACATTGATGGAACAGTAGTGGAGAGGGTATTAAGTTTTAAGTTCCTCGGCGTACACATCACAGACAAACTGAATTGGTCCACCCACACAGACAGCATCGTGAAGAAGGCACAGCAGCGCCTCTTCAACCTCAGGAGGCTGAAGAAATTTGGCTTGTCACCAAAAGCACTCACAAACTTCTACAGATGCACAATCGAGAGCATCCTGTTGGGCCGTATCACCGCCTGGTACGGCAACTGCTCTGCCCACAACCGTAAGGCTCTCCAGAGGGTAGTGAGGTCTGCACAACGCATCACCGGGGGCAAACTACCTGCCCTCCAGGACACCTACACCACCCGATGTCACAGGAAGGCCATAAAGATCATCAAGGACAACAACCACCCGAGCCACTGCCTGTTCACCCTGCTATCATCCAGAAGGCGAGGTCAGTACAGGTGCATCAAAGCTGGGACCAAGAGACTGAAAAACAGCTTCTATCTCAAGGCCATCAGACTGTTAAACAGCCACCACTAACATTGAGTGGCTGCTGCCAACACACTGACTCAACTCCAGCCACTTTAATAATGGGAATTGATGGGAAATGATGTAAAATATATCACTAGCCACTTTAAACAATGCTACCTAATATAATGTTTACATACCCTACATTATTCATCTCATATGTATATGTATATACTGTACTCTATATCATCTACTGCATCTTTATGTAATACATGTATCACTAGCCACTTTAACTATGCCACTTTGTTTACATACTCATCTCATATGTATATACTGCACTCAATACCATCTACTGTATCTTGCCTATGCCGCTCTGTACCATCACTCACTCATATATCTTTATGTACATATTCTTTATCCCCTTACACTTGTGTCTATGAGGTAGTAGTTTTGGAATTGTTAGCTAGATTACTTGTTGGTTATTACTGCATTGTCGGAACTAGAAGCACAAGCATTTCGCTACACTCGCATTAACATCTGCTAACCATGTGTATGTGACAAATAAAATTTGATTTGATTTGATTTGATTTCGCTTAGCTTGTTTGATTACCTTGCGGAGGGAATAGCTACACTGTTTGTTAGCTACCAAAGTCATAGAAGAGCCAAGGACAGGCCTTCAGAGGGAGCATCAGCTAGCTAATCCAATAGTGATATACTGACATATTGAATTTACCCGGTTTATCGCCATCACTGCTGACACTCGCAATGTACCAGTAGCTCAGTAGGAAATAGAGGTTGCAGGCTTCACATTCATGCTCGGCACAGCACCTGGTTTCAGTCAGAGTCTCATTTCTAAACCTGCCTTCCACTGGTTATACTAAGCCATCGAAAGTCCTCCAGGGTGAAATGAGCATCGCATACAGTAGATGTGTGCATGGTTCCCATTCTCCAATCTGCTCGCTTCAACCGGAAAATCCATTCCGACTTCAAAGCTACTCGTTTTTGGGTCACAAATGAGTGGGCCACAAATAAGTTGTAACCCCTTCCTTGTGGGTATTATTGCACTATGTGGGTATTACTGCACTAGTTACAAACAACAAAACTACTACAACACTCACTCGCTCAACTTCCACTACCAAACGCACAGGAGTTGCAGTTTTCCCGCATTCATTTACGTATATGGTTTCTTCTTTGTGGATGTACATTGTAGCTCACCAGTGTCAACACTTGGTTTGGAATGTAATTACATGCTAGCATCGCAAGTAGTGAACATTAGCCAGCTGGAATTAGCTAGGTAGCAACGGTTCTCCATATGACTTTGAGAATTAGTGCATTGTGGGTAGTTCCAACAATATCCAGAAAAAAGCTAAGAAATATTTAAAAACACTCAAATATAACTATGTTTGTAGTTATAGGTAACTATATAGATTGTGACTACAACTAAGTTACTAAGTCTTTGACCAAACTGTGTTGTTACTTTGGTGTGTAGAAACTCATGCTTCATACCCTTTAATACCTGTGTGTGTGTGTGTGTGTGTTTACCACTTCCCTCCCAAACCACAACCCCAAGTCATGAGCAAACAAACCCAACTGTTATCATACGGATCAGTAGAAATCAGAGGTTTTCTAACGGCTTTACAAAGTGTTATTAAGTGTTGACAACAACAGCCTCTCAGCCTAAAGCCAGTCTACTCTGTGTTGACTTTTAATAGCCTAATTAAATACCTAGATGAAAGCCTCTACCCTGGGACCATCAGTGCTACATTCTACAGGCCTGTATACACAACAGTACACTAAACAAAGGAACAACTATTAACGATGCTGATGGTTACAGATGGATTCAGTTGATTTTGGTGTTAATGGTTATGATGATTGTAAACACAGGCCTAGGTGATATTAATGGTGCAGGGAGCTACAGCATAAGTATTTATCCTAGGCCTTCATGGATTGATTTATACAGTATATGTATGTGCGTGTGTGTGTGTATGTGTATGTGTGTGTGCGTGTGTGTGTGTGTGTGTGTGTGTGTGTTTGTGCACGTGTGCATGATTGCTTGCCTATATCTGCATAGATGCATGTACATACAGTGCCTTCAGAAAGTATTTACACCCCTTGACTATTTCCAAATTTTGTTGTGTTCCAAATTAGGATTAAAATGGATTTAATTGTTGTTGTTTTTTCAACAATTTACACAAAATACTCTGTAAAGTCAAAGTGGAAGATTTTTTTTACATATATATTTTTAAAGATGAATGAAAAATAAAACACTAATATATCTTGATTAGATAAGTATTCAACCCCCTGAGTCAATACATAAAAAAACTTCCTAGTCCTTGCTGATGACGATGATATCCATAACATGATGCAGCCACCACCATGCTTGAAAATATGAAGAGTGGTACTCAGTGATGTGTTGTGTTAGATTTGCCCTGAACATAATGCTTGCATTCAGGATAAAAGTGTATTTCTTCAACACATTTTTTGCAGTATTGCTTTACTGCCTTATTGCAAACAGGATGCATGTTTTATAATATTTTTTCTGTACAGGCTTCCTTCTTTTCACTCCAGTAGGTTAGTATTGTGGAGTAACTACAATGTTATTGATCCATCCTCAGTTTTCTCCTGTCACAGCCATTCAATTCTGTTTTAAAACTGTTTTAAAATCACCATTGGCCTCATGGTGAAATCCCTGAGTGGTTTCCTTCCTCTCTGGAAACTGAGTTAGGAAGGTCACCTGTATGCTCCTTTGCACCCCAGTATCTCTACTTGCACATTCATATTCTGCACATCTATCACTCCAGTGTTTAATTGCTAAATTGTAATTACTTTGCCACTACAGCCTATTTATGGCCTTACCTCCCTAATCTTACCTCATTTGCACACACTGTATATAGACTTTTATATTGTGTTATTGACTGTATGTTTGTTTATTCCACGTGTAACTCTGTGTTGTTGTTTGTGTCGCACTGCTTTGCTTTATCTTGGCCAGGTCACAGTTGTAAATGAGAGCTTGTTCTCAACTGGCCTACCTGGTTAAATAAAGGTGAAATAAATAAATACAACATCTTTGTTGTAACTGGATGTATTGATACACCAAGTCTAATTGCTAACTTCACCAAGCTCAAAGGGATATTCAATGTCTGCTTTTTTATTTTGACCCATCTACCTATCGGTGCCCTTCTTTGTGAGGCATGGGAAGCCTCCCTGGTCTTTGTGCTTGAATCTGTGCTTGAAATTCACTACTCAACTGAGGGACCTTCCAGATAATTGTATGTGTGGGGTACAGTGATGGGGTAATCATTCAAAAATCATGTTAACCGTTATTATTGCACATAGAGCAGTAGCAGTGTGTGGGTAAAATCACTGGGGAAGACAAGCCAAGCCAGTAAAAAGGCCATATTACACCCTCTGTTGTGATAATTGTGTTGTTTGTTCTATAACCCATTCGTTCATACGCCACTGTGATACACCATAAGGCCGAGACAACAAACAGACAGTCACACACAGGAGGAATAGATGTGTTTCTTCACAAAACCGGAGAGCAACATCTGTCCACAAAGCAAATATTGCTTGTAACAAACAGTTACGTGACCTACAACATGGTCAAGCAAGTCAATGTTTAATACAGTTTACTAAACCATTACTACTATAGAACCACTGAGTTACCGCAAGTCAGCACAAAGACAACAGGAGCACTGCCTCCGCTATTCAAGCACCATTTCAACATCATCAAACAACTAGGCTATGTATGCTTAGTTTAATACAGTGAAGACAAACTTAAAGATACCAAAAACAATATAGTCCAATCAATGCTCCTAAATATCATGTGGCTGTCCATGGTACTGATTTCTATGTGTGTGTGTGTGTGTGTGTGTGTGTGTGTGTGTGTGTGTGTGTGTGTGTGTGTGTGTGTGTGTGTGTGTGTGTGTGTGTGTGTGTGTGCGTGTGCAAGTTAAAAAAGAAAGTTGACTCACCCTACTTGTAGACTAGTTGAAAGCCAATGCCATCCTCCTCTCTTTCATGTTGGCAAAACGGTCTACGGCTCTGTCATACAGTACACTTTTAGTTTTTGTTGTCATAGGCTACAGAGATAACTTCCTTGCATGGGCAACAATGAAACAGCTAAGTTAGGTAGCTAGTTAACTTGAACCTACAAGGCTACATATAGAAATTCAATCGTCTCATAATCTTCGACATCATAATCATTGGCCTGTACAGAGAATTAAGTCAAAACCGCAAGTCCAAATCCCCATCTCCATCCATGGCTTAGTAAAGGGTCTGATTTAGCAAGCTGGCTACTGCCAGACAACAACACAGCCAGACCAGAAACAAATGTTTACTCCTGAATGTACAGTATTTAGGCTTGCTATAACAAAGGGGTTGAATACTTATTGACTCAAAACATTTCAGATTTACATTGTTATTAACTTGTAATCATTTCAAAAAACAATATTCCACTTTGAAATTGTGGGGTACTGTGTATAGATCAGTGGCACAAAAATCTAAATATAATACATTTTCAATTTGGGCTGTGGAAATGTGTAAAAAGTCAAGGGGTGTGAATACTTTCTAAAGGCACTGTATGCGTGTTTGAAGGTAGGTGTCCACACTGTGGAGTTGTCTGATGGGGTCCACTATGCATTGACGTGTTTCTGTTGTTGAGTAAATGACTGGTTAATCAAGTGCAGGGGAACAAACACCAGAGGTCTGCTATACCTGTCTGTAATATCTAGCTCCTCACCCTAATCACATTGCACTCGAGGGACACTGCCTGTTTTTATACTGTATGTGTGTGAGCATTTGATTGCGTGCATGTGTGTGTGTGTCTTAGCCTCAGTAGAATGACTCTGTCTTAGATAAGGCTTAATTAATGTTGCTCTCTCCACAACAGGGAGGTGAGTCTCTCCCCCTCCTCTCTCTTTCTCTCCCACCCCATTCCTCTCTCTCTCTCTATCACTCCCCCCACTCTCTCTATCGCTCGCTCTCCCCGCCGGCCCGCCCTCTCTGTCTCCCTCCCCCTTTCCCCTCATCCTCAAGTATCTCCACTGTTAACTCATCCAGTTGTCACCCACAACACCCACATTCTCTGTATGACGTGTGTGTGTTTGGTGCGTGTGAGTGCCTGTGAATAATGCCATCCCTCTGTGATATGAGGTCAGTGGTGAGCTCCTCTCGTGTTCTCTGTATGTGGCTCTGCTTTGTCCTCAGATTCATGCTCCTCTCTTAGACCCCTGCCCTCCCCTGTCCCCCTTCACTCTCTCAGCCCCCGGCTGTGGATAGAGTTACACTCACTTCACCACACCCTACGCACACACACGCATATATACATATACACACACACACACACACACACACACACACACACACACACACACACACACACACACACACACACACACACACACACACACACACACACACACACTTCTTGGCAGCTCTCTCTTTGCCTGGGCAGGCTCTATAAACCCTGAGCCCCAGCCAGGCTCCTCTTGCTGTGAAAAAACAATTTACACACTCACACTAACCCCCCTGCCTGCTGGAGCTAATGGGCTAACCCAGTGCTTCCTCTGTCCACCCCCGCTGCAGAGGGACAGATGGTACATACTGTTGGTGCTGCTCTAACTGCTCTGTCATTGATTCAGTAGTAACACAGTCGTCAGTCCACAGCCTGCCTGCCTGCAGAGAGAGAGCCAAAGCAGGAAGAAAGAAAGAGAGGACATAAGGAGAGAGGAAAATAGACTGATTGTGAGAGAGAGAAGCAGGGAAAGCATCCAGCCATCTGTCTGTCCAGTCTGAAAGCCACAGCCGCCCTCTTTGTTTGGCGTTCCTGATATGACCCTGTTTAAAAGTGAGCACCACCGCAGCCCACTATGTGAGTATGCCAGGCAAAAGATACCACTCTGTGTCTTTGTCTCTATATTTTAGTGTGTATGTACGCATCTCCTACTCACTCTCTCTCTCTCTGCTTATACCTCCCTTCTACCTTATACCTCCTTCCCTATTTTTGTCTCTCCCTGTCTATCCCTTTTTTCACCTCCCTTTTTCTACTTTTCACTCCCCTTTCTTTCACATCTATTTTCTCCTTCCTCTCTACTTTCTCTTGGTTTCTCTCCCACTGCCTCTCTATTCCCTAAATCCCCTGTCCCTATTTCCCCTCTCCTTCCTCTATCCCCCTTTCTCTCTCCCTCTGGTATTTCCTCATGCCGAACCTTACGCCTGGCCAGGGATAACCCTGTCTAATGGAACGAGAGACAGAACGAGAGAAGGAGAGAGGAGTGAGTGAGTGAGGTAGTGAAAGGATCCCGAGTTGAGGTGACAGGAACTCGACTGTTTACTCTCCGAACACAGCTGTGCTTAACCAAGAACTGGAGAGGTGTGTTTGAGAGGACGTGGGCGTGATGAGAGCGTGTTATGTATCTGTCATTCATCTGTGTGTGTGTGTGTACGTGGATGCTTGCGAGAGACAGAGATAGCCAGACAGAGACAGCCAGCCAGAGAGGAAGAAAGAGATCACTTATGCATGTCTACATACATGCTACAGTATGTGTGAGCATGGGTGCATGAGATTGAGTTACGACAGATGTCTGTAACTGTGATAGTGTGCTGGCCAACAGAATGGTGCTGGTTTTGGACTCTCTGAGGCGTCAGGCTGTGTGCTTGACAGGCTCTCCTGCACTGCTAGACTGTGTGAATCGATCCTAGACCAAAGCAGCTCAGGAGGAAGAATAAGGGCACAGTGTCAGCTCTCTCTCACTGGAGCAGAGAGGACAGAGAGAGAGTCTTTAAGACCGAGGGCTAGAGCTGAAACTTCTACCCAGCTGAGCCTTCACTGGAGTTGTCAATAACTGTGGAGACTGGGATTACATCGGTTCACAGGGAAGATGTTATTTCTATTGCACATCTTAGCCACTGCATGCGTGTATGTGTGTGCATGTGTATGATTCTGGGCCTTGGGGGATGCCACTGTTTCTGGTTAGTGAGCCAACACAGAATGAGGTTCATTTTCACCTTTGACAGAGTAGTTATTAGATACTGGTATGTCTGTTTGTCTGTATTGCTGTCTTTAACTAGAGTATCGGACTGTCCTGAAAATAACTAGAATATCAGACGGTCCAGAAAAAGAGAGAAAGGGCGAGAAGACATTTATTAAAGGCCCACTGCAGTCAAATACATGATTTGACTATGTTTTATATATATTACCACACTATGAGGTTAATACTGTGAAATTGTCAAAAATTATGATAATGCCCTTTTTTTTATACTGCATGTGATGACAGTCCACATAAAAGCACTTTTGCACTTAAGGCCTAGATTCAATCAAATCAAGCACTAACCTGCGAAAGCAGACGACCGTATAGCGATGTTTTGGCGGTGTTGGCTGTCAAATCAGTGAGCAGCTGCTCTTGCGATCATTGTCACAAAGCCACACCCGCCCCACTCGAATAAGAAGTTCAGAACAAGACAGCGTAGGCTATGTTTTGGTGGGATGGAGTTTTGGCCTTCAATGGTGACATCACGATGTGGTAAATTAGTTAATAGACCAATAAGACAGAGAGTTCCAAACCTCTCTGCCAATTACAGCTAATTGTCAGTTTTTCCTTCCCAACTCAGACCACTCCCAGACAGTTCTAGCAAAATTCTTGCTTGAGAAATTGCCCTTTGCTAAGAAGCTATCTTTCTTTTTGACCATTTTATTTGAAAACAATCACAATGACCTGATGCATAAAAAAATCATGACAGGCCTTATGGAAACAGCTAATTTGTCAGTAAAACTTCCCAATGTCGACAAAACGAAATACGCTAGACAACGTGGGATATTTATTTTGTCTTTGAAATAGATTATGCAACAACTGCGGTGGAAAAGCTTTTATGCGCAAATATTGACAGAAAAACCATAATGCCTCAGTAAACTTGGAGTCACGTGATGATGTTGTAGCCTACTACCACCACGACATGGAAAACAATTCAGTTTATAGGCAGATAAAATAAGTTATGATGAACAATTTCCAATAAATATTGAGGGTAGGCTATCATTTAAATGATGCTGATGTCATGATGATAGGTGCTTGGCTGCCAATTCTAAAAATTAAAAAGGATCTTGCTTTTATCCATATCATCTTATTACCTACACTGTCAACTTTATCAGTTAACTTTTGTCTAAAGAGTATGGGCCAAAACCAGATTGGGTTCTAATGCTATTTATCGCAATTTTTTTCGCAGTTTTTGTGACAAAACTATACGTAGTGTTAAAAATGCAATTGAAACCATTTAAACGTTTGTTTTTTATTCAGTAAATGAAACTTAAGGCTCGATTCAATCAGATCCACTTTAGCCAACATCCACATAGCAGTTGTTTTGACGATGTCTTAGGTGGAACTTCATTACAGCTGTCAAAAGTGGCTCTCGGCATTATACCTAAAGAGGACATTACCATTGGCGGCACAGAGTAGCATTAACAGAAATACCATGCAGCCTTGTTTACAAGTGGAACACTGGAATGTGAGATGTAATCTACACCTCCATTAGGATGATAGAAATCATTATGATCTAGTTTAATGATTTTTCAATTTAAGAGTAATTATTTCTATATAGCCTACGCTTTCTTGCTCTGAACTTCTTATTCGAGTGGGGCGGGTGTGGCTTCGTGACAATGATCGCAAGAGCAGCTGCTCACTGATTTGACAGCCAACACCGCCAAAACATCGCTATACGGTGTTAGTGCATGATCTGATTGAATCTAGGCCTTAAGTGCAAAAGTGCTTTTTTTGTGGACTGTCATCACATGCAGTATTTTATTTGTTAAAAAGTCTGTTTGATTGAAACATCTGGTGGGAAAATGCACATATATTGTTTTAATATCCGCATTCAAATCTGTCGCCAAATGGATGGAAGTTTAGCTAGTAAGATACTTAAATGTTACCCAGAAATGATTTGATATTGAGATAATAAAAAACAGATGCATTGGACCTTTAAGGGTTATAGAGCTTTTAAGGAACAGTGAAAGAATATTATTTACAAAAATAACCGAAAAAGCTAGAGAGAGACAGAATGGGAGGATGAGAGAGGGAGGAATAGTCCTCAGAGAGTGAAAAAGAGAGAGAGAGTGAGAGGATGAGAGAGGGAGGAAGAGTCCTCAGAGAGCGAAAAAGAGAAAGATAGAGTGAGAGGATGAGAGAGGGAGGAAGAGTCCTCAGAGAGTGAAAAAGAGAGAGAGAGAGTGAGAGGATGAGAGAGAGGGAGGAAGAGTCCTCAGAGAGTGAAAAAGATAGAAAGATAGAGTGAGAGGATGAGAGAGGGAGGAAGAGTCCTCAGAGAGTGAAAAAGAGAGAGAGAGTGAGAGGATGAGAGAGAGGGAGGAAGAGTCCTCAGAGAGTGAAAAAGATAGAAAGATAGAGTGAGAGGATGAGAGAGGGAGGAAGAGTCCTCAGAGAGTGAAAAAGAGAGAGAGAGTGAGAGGATGAGAGAGGGATGAAGAGTTCTCAGAGAGTGAAAAATAGAGAGAGAGTGAGAGGATGAGAGAGGGAGGAAGAGTCCTCAGAGAGTGAAAAAAAGAGAGAGAGTGAGAGGATGAGAGAGGGAGGAAGAGTCCTCAGAGAGTGAAAAAGAGAGAGAGAGTGAGAGGATGAGAGAGGGAGGAAGAGTCCTCAGAGAGTGAAAAAGAGAAAGAGAGTGAGAGGATGAGAGAGGGAGGAAGAGTCCTCAGAGAGCAAAAAAGATAGAAAGATAGAGTCAGAGGATGAGAGAGGGAGGAAGAGTCCTCAGAGAGTGAAAAAGAGAGAGAGAGTGAGAGGATGAGAGAGGGATGAAGAGTTCTCAGGGAGTGAAAAAGAGAGAGAGAGTGAGAGGATGAGAGAGGGAGGAAGAGTCCTCAGAGAGTGAAAAAGAGAGAGAGAGTGAGAGGATGAGAGAGGGAGGAAGAGTCCTCAGAGAGTGAAAAGAGAGAGAGAGTGAGAGGATGAGAGAGGGAGGAAGAGTCCTCAGAGAGTGAAAAAGAGAAAGAGAGTGAGAGGATGAGAGAGGGAGGAAGAGTCCTCAGAGAGTGAAAAAGATAGAAAGATAGAGTGAGAGGATGAGAGAGGGAGGAAGAGTCCTCAGAGAGTGAAAAAGATAGAAAGATAGAGTGAGAGGATGAGAGAGGGAGGAATAGTCCTCAGAGAGCAAAAAAATAGAGATCTGGAACAGAACTAGATCCAAATGTTCTTCTCTCGTGTGTTTAGTAAACTAAGCACATGAACTTAGGACCCACTGGGCACAAACTGGTAAAATCAAAATGGTTTCAATGTAATTTGTCAACATATTTTGACATGGAATCTATGTGGAAAATACATTGAATAAAAAAAACATCAACATAAACTATTGTTTTGAGGGTGACAATTTGAGGGTGAAATTGCAACCACAGCATTACGCCATAATTGTAACCAATTTTCAACATAGAAAATTATACTCCTTGTATAAAATATGTTGAACCTTTGAAACAACATTAGATCTTCAACGTTATAACCACTATCAGAAAAAAAACTGGGCAGCACCTCCTACTGGAGAGTTGATCTGCAACTATTCATTTGTTCTCCCATTCAGGGTTTAAACTTAACCCATCTTTTATATTTGTCACTGACTACTACCAATGCACTATCGTGAAAATGATTATGGAGAGATCTCTTAATAACTATTCATTCACTGCGTGTCTGTAAATTAATGATTGATATGTTGGATTCATGTCTCCATTACAACCAAAAATCTAAGTTAAAGAATAGGACTAAATCAAATCAAACTTTATTGAAAGTGCATTTAAAGTTGGATTTGAGGCATTGGACAACCTCCCTGGTCTTCGTGGATGATTCTGTGTTTGAAATGCACTACTCGACTGAGGGACCTTACTGATAATTGTATATGTGCGGTACAGAGATGCGGTAGTTATTCAAAGATCATGTTAAACACTATTATTGCACACAGTGTGAGTCCATGCAACTTATTATGTGCCTTGTTAAGCACATTTTTACTCCTGAACTTTATTTAGGCTTGCCATAACCAGTGGTATAAAGTACTTAAGTAAAAATACTTTAAAGTACCAATTAAGCAGTTTTTGGGTCGTATCTGTCTGTACTTTACTATTAATATTTTTGACAACTTTTACTTTTATTGCACCACGTTCCTAAAGATTTTTAAAAACTTTTTACTCCATACATTTTCCCTGACACCCAAAAGTACTAGTTACAATTTGAATGCTTAGCAGGACAGGATGGTCCAATTCACACACTTATCAAGAGAACATCCCTGGCCATCTCTACTGCCTCTGATCTGACGGACTCACTAAACACAAATCATGTCTGAGTGTTGGAGTATGCCCCTGGCTATCTGTAAATAAAAATTCATAAAAAATCATGTAATCTGTTTTGCTTAATATAAGGAATTTGATACTTAATGATGTTTTAGCAATTACATTTACTATTGATATTTAAGTATATTTAAAACCAAATACTTTTTGACTTTTACTCAAGTAGTATTTTACTGGATGACTTTCACTTTTACTTGATTTCATTTTAAATTAAGGTACGGTATCTGTTACAATTGGCTATAACAAAGGGGTGGAATGCTTATTGACACAAGACATTTCAGCTTTTAATTTTTAATGAATTAGTAAGAAAATGTAAAAACATAATTCGACTGACATTATGGGGTATTGTGTGAAGGCCAGTGACAAAAACATACCTCAATTGAATCCATTTTAAATTCAGGCTGCAACACAACAAGATGTGGAAAAAGTCAAGGAGTGTAAATACTTTCTGAAGGCTCTGTATACTCCTATATTATTCAAGAATCAATGGGTACATATCATTCATTTATAAGTCCAAAAATGTGTTGCAACTACGGATTGCCCCTTTAACAGGCAGTGACCTTTATACAGCAGAACCATGTCGTCCATTTCAATGTGATCCGTTAACCTGTCCCCAGAAATGTTTTCTGTCCACTGTTCCACAAATGTCAAGCAAAATCTTTCCCTTGTCCCGCATTTGGGTTTTTTAAGATTTCGTCACCCTAATTCCAACCGGTGGAAACATTGCTTCTGCAAGAATTTAAGTAGAATTTGCAGTTTTATATGTGAAAAACAATCAGGCAGCTTGTATCAGAAACAAAGAGCAGAACCACTGGAGTGGCTGAGTTTCACGTATCTGACTCATGAAAATTTCACACGTGTCCGAAAATAATGTTTTTTTCCCCACATGATTTTTTCATGTGTTGTTTTGTAAGGGCAATAATGCAACTGTCAGGAATGCTGTGATGTACCTCCTCTACTGTCTTTCTAACCTATTCTCTCTCCCTCTATCCCCCTTTCTCTCTCTTTCAACAGTCTCCCCCCCATCTTTTTCTCCATCCTCTCTCTCCCTCTCACGCCCACTCCCCGTCATGCTGCTTTGTTAGGCCTATTGTTATGACAGTGATGTTGGTGGTTGCTCAGCTTGTGATATCGTCAGTAAGAACCCTGTCAGCAGACTCTGATCTGAGATCAAATGGACCAGGACTGCTGTCAGAGAAAGCAGATGGGAGTGATCCAGGAAGTCAGATCTGAGAACAGCACGATGGTAGAGACTTTGCATTGTGTCAGCATGATGTGGACAGGCAGGAGGGTGGGCTGTGCTTTAACAGTCTCGTTTGACTAACTACCCATTCTGCCACTGCAGAATGCCAGCCTCGTGTATGTGTGATAGGCAATGCCACTTGCCAAAAACACACAGGGCTCCACGCTGTGCAGGATCCCCCACAATTCATCTGTTCCTGGAGCGCACAAAACTGCCAAAATGTCACTCCACTCTCTACACAGTTCAGGGCTCTCATTACATCATCTTTTCCACATCGGGGGCTTGACTCCCAGTTTAAGAGGTCACAGCATTTGCCTGAGTAAAAAACGAATAAAAAACAAATCCTAATTCCAAGTAGGATGTTTTTGCTTATGCATAGCCTCCTCTCTTCCAGGTAATGTGATTAAGCTGGCTTTAGATATGAGCATTTACCATAGCTGGTGGTGAGGCAGAGTAGAGGTCAGTGGGAGAGGCAGGAGCCAACAGTCAGTCAGTACACGGCAGTAGGGATTATGGATTTATAATCCTGTGGTTATGATTACAACTCATTTCATGTGACCTTGGTTTTGGTCACACTGACAGACAGTCACTGGCTGCAGCCACTTGTTTGATGAAGCATCTCTGTTTCAGTTTACTGGTTTCGTGGTTGATGGGATTCTATACCGAGTCCTCCACCCTTTCTGGCCTCTTTGTCATCATGTTCACAGACTTCAACACACAGATTGTGGAGATAAACTCATGAACAAGGGCTAATCAGAATCGAGGTCAATGCATTGTTCATTTTGTCAGATTAGGAACTGAATTGGAATTTGTATGATTTCCATGTTACATCAATAGTGGGGTTGAAAAAGTGGAGTTAGTGTTTCTTACAATAGTTAATTCCTACCTCTGCTGTCGTACTGTGATCAGAAATTCCATAAGGAATTAAATAGAAAAATATGCATAGAACATCTTGTCGATGGCTGTTTGTTTTTTACTGTAGGCCCGTGTTCATGTTATAAAGTACAATCTGTGTAGGCTTGAAAAATCCCAGGAACTTTCCCCAAATTCCCAGATTTTTTAGAAATCCTGGTTGGAGGTTTCTGAAATTTCTGCTCATTCTCTCCTGATTTCAGAAATCTTTCAAACGGAATTTCTGAAAACCCCCGGAATGTTGGGAAAGTTTGCATAAGCGTAATTTTGCAACCCTACACGTGTTTGTATGTCCATCCCACATCCTGACTCTGGGTTGACTAATCTGCTCAGGGTGCCTGGCCAACTCGTGTGTGCACTGGCTGCACTGTGGTGACTGTCCAATAGCCTCATCCATGTACTGTATGTGTATGTGACCACTTTGAGTCTGTTAGCATCCTCCCTGGTTTTTCCTTAATAGACTCTCAATCTGTGTCCGCTGTGCAGGTGGGTCCTCTGTTAACAAACCCCTCAACACAAAATGCTCTTCCACCCCCATAGTGCTAATGCCACCTCTGGAAGCCTGCCATTTAGAAAACAACAACAGAACACGTGCCAAAAATGGTCACTCTTGTCACTCTAGTCCTGCTCTATCCCCAGCAGACATTAAAAGCTTTGTGGTAGTGTTTTTAGATGTTTTTAGTGTTGAGAGGCATCCTGGAATGTGTTTGGATTGAGATCACAGTGGGAAAGCTAATTGCATTGTATTGCTTTTGTTTCCTTTCATCTCTCCCTGTCATTATCGTTGTTCCTTGAAACCAATTGAGTTTTATTGTCACATTGCATTTGACTGTGTTACAGGCCATTTGTATATAGTACATGTTCTCATCATAGCATTGGCTATGGAAGGCAAAATTACTCACATCATGTTTGACAAGCACACTTTGCATAACACCATTGTAGGTTGCTATCAGCTGAAAACATTGCAATGTCCGTTCTTACAAAATCAATAAAGATACAAAATATCTGAATAGCTAAATGCAGAGCAGGAAGTGAGAAGGCGGTCAGGGGCAACTTTTACCTTCAACAGGAAAAGTAAAAAAATCATTGTAGAATGTATTTTAAGAGATCTGTTTTTTCTACAGTGAAAATATTACAACAGCCACAAGGCTATTGAGAACCAAAGCAGCCATGACCGCAGTTGTTTAACATAGCAGTCAATCTATTTCCTGTAGTCTCAAAATTATTAAACATTTTGTTTTATGTAAAAAAAATATTTCTACTTCAAATGGAGCACACTTTGTTAAACTGCAGTGGGTAGTCTTAAACAAATCTACTTTGAAACAAAAGTATACACCTCACACAGATGGTAACACACCTGTACCATGTCAGATAAAAAGTTGAAATGAACTACATTTTGAGTTTGCATCCCAATATTAGACTTTATATGCATCACAGAAACCTTTTTGATATAGAAACACAGGATTTTTGGTGTTCTTTTTTTATCATGTTTATTAATTATGAATTTATGAAAAATATGAATAATATACCACACATGAAGCCTCTAGAGGGCCATTTGGTCCTTTGACTGCAGGAAAGGGAAATAATGTCATTCAAATAAGTTGACTCACCCACATAAGTACACCTGGATGCACATACATTTTAAAGACGTCCTCCAGAAATGTAGGAACGTTTACTGTTGAAAAGTGATATCCCTAGTATAAAAATAAAGTAAAGTGCAGACACAAAAGGGTAAAACATTATGTTTTGAGTAAAATTGTGTTTTTTTTAGACATAACTGTAAACTTTAGGAGTAGGACATTCAATGAGTTGGTCTGATGGGAACCTGTGATGTCATCGGCCTCCCCCTTGCTTGAGCATCTCCAATCCAAAGTTAAATCTAGAATTTACTTCCTATTTTGCAACAAGCCCTCCTTCACTCAGGCTGCCAAACATACCCTCGTAAAACTGACTATCCTACCAATCCTTGACTTCGGCGATGTCACTTACAAAATAGCCTCCAACACTCTACTCAGCAAATTGGATGCAGTCTGTCACAGTGCCATCCGTTTTGTCACCAAAGCCCCATATACTACCCGCCACTGCGACCTGTATGTTCTCGTTGACTGGTCCTCGCTACATATTCGTCGCCAAACCCACTGGCTCCAGGTCATCTATAAGTCTTTGCAAGGTAATGCTCCGCCTTATCTCAGCTCACTGGTCACCATAGCAACACCCACCCATAGCATGCGCTCCAGTAGGTATATTTCACTGATCATTCCCAAAGCCATCACCTCCTTTGGCTGCCTTTCCTTCCAGTTCTCTGCTGCCTGGAACGATTGACTGGAACAAATTGCAAAAATCACTGAAGTTGGAGACATATCTCCCTCACTAACTTTAAGCGTCAGCTGTCAGAGCAGCTTACCGATCGCTGTAGCTGTACACAGCCCATCTGTAATTAGCCCATCCAACCAACTACCTACCTCATCCCCATATTTTTGTTGTTTTTCTGCTCTTTTGCACACCAGTATTTCTACAAGCACATCTTCATCTGTACATACAGTGGGGAGAACAAGTATTTGAAACACTGACGATTTTGCAGGTTTTCCTACTTACAAAGCATGGAGAGGTCTATCATTTTTATCATAGGTACACCAATTGTGAGAGACGGAATCCAGAAAATCACATTGTATGATTTTTAAGTAATTAATTTGCATTTTATTGCATGACATAAGTATTTGATACATCAGAAAAGCAGAACTTAATATTTGGTACAGAAACCTTTGTTTGCAATTACAGAGATCATACGTTTCCTGAACAGGTTTGCACACACTGCAGCAGGGATTTTGTCCCACTCCTCCATACAGACCTTCTCCAGATCCTTCAGGTTTCGGGGCTGTTGCTGGGCAATACGGACTTTCAGCTCCCTCCAAAGATTTTCTATTGGGTTCAGGTCTGGAGACTGGCTAGGCCACTCCAGGACCTTGAGATGCTTCTTACGGAGCCACTCCTTAGTTGCCCTGGCTGTGTGTCGTCGGGTCGTTGTCATGCTGGAAGACCCAGCCACGACCCATTTTCAATGCTCTTACTGAGGGAAGGAGGTTGTTGGCCAAGATCTCACGATACATGGCCCCATCCATCCTCCCCTCAATACGGTGCAGTCGTCCTGTCCCATTTGCAGAAAAGCATCCCCAAAGAATGATGTTTCCACCTCCATGCTTCACAGTTGGGATGGTGTTCTTGGGGTTGTACTCATCCTTCTTCTTCCTCCAAACACGGCGAGTGGAGTTTAGACCAAAAAAGCTCTATTTTTGTCTCATCAGACCACATGACCTTCTCCCATTCCTCCTCTGGGTCATTCAGATGGTCATTGGCAAACTTCAGACGGGCCTGGACATGCGCTGGCTTGAGCAGGGGGGAGGGGACCTTGCGTGCGCTGCAGGATTTTAATCCATGACGGCGTAGTGTGTTACTAATGATTTGAGACTGTGGTCCCAGCTCTCTTCAGGTCATTGACCAGGTCCTGCCGTGTAGTTCTGGGATGATCCCTCACCTTCCTCATGATCATTGATGCCCCACGAGGTGAGATCTTGCATGGAGCCCCAGACCGAGGGTGAATGACCGTCATCTTGAACTTCTTCCATTTTCTAATAATTGCGCCAACAGTTGTTGCCTTCTCACCAAGCTGCTTGCCTATTGTCCTGTAGCCCATCCCAGCCTTGTGCAGGTCTACAATTTTAGCCCGGATGTCCTTACACAGCTCTCTGGTCTTGGCCATTGTGGAGAGGTTGGAGTGTGTTTGATTGAGTGTGTGGACAGGTGTCTTTTATACAGGTAAAGAGTGCAAACAGGTGCAGTTAATACAGGTAATGAGTGGAGAACAGGAGGGCTTCTTAAAGAAAAACTAACAGGTCTGTGAGAACCGGAATTCTAACTGGTTGGTAGGTGATCAAATACGTATGTCATGCAATAAAATGCAAATTAATTACTTAAAAATCATACAATGTGATTTTCTGAATTTTTGTTTTAGATTCCGTCTCTCACAGTTGAAGTGCACCTATGATAAAAAATTACAGACCTCTACATGATTTGTAAGTAGGAAAACCTGCAAAATCGGCAGTGTATCAAATACTTGTTCTCCCCACTGTATAACACTCCAGTGTAAATTGCTAAATTGTAATTACTTCTCCACTATTGGCCTATTTATTGCCTATTGTGTTATTGACTGTACGTTTGTTTATCCCATGTGTAACTCTGTGTTGTTGTTTTTGTCGCACTGCTTTGATTTATCTTGACCAGGTCGCAGTTGATAATGAGAACTTGTTCTTAACTGGCCAACCTAGTTAAATAAAGGTGAAATAAAATAAATTAAAATAGGAAAAATAGAGGAGCAGAAGAGAACAAAAGAGGAAAGGCCCACCCCATCACTGAAATGTCATGACTTACCTGGACCACCTATTGAGATGTGCCTCTTGTTTTGTAAACAGTGGCGTGTATAAACAATTACCAAGAAAAAATAAATAAAAAATGTATCTTTCATCTCTCTGTGTTTCATAATTTTCATATAGGCTATCTAGCTGATGCTGTTTGGTCCAAACAAATATGACATTGATGCCCCCTGTAGTATTGAAGGCAGGCATCTGGCCTCCCTTGACAAAAATAGTATACAAAATTTGCCAATCCGCATTGAGCTGTACTGAGTGAGCTTAACTGTGAATGGTCCTGGCACACCAAAAAAAAAGTGTCAAGGGAAGCCAGCTTGGATTTGGCTTCCCTCCTATCAAATCCCATTGAAATTAATTGACAGAAAAACTTTAATTGTTGCATCTTATTGTGTTGTTGTCTTCCAGTGGCTAGCTAGCCAGCTAGCTAAAATTGGCCCTTTCCTAAATTAGCCATGGATAGAGATAGGGATTTGGACTTGTGGTTTTAATTAATTCTCCATATTGGGCAATGATTATAACAGTGATTCTGATCCAACCATTAATGCATACATAGTTGCGCCCCTGGCCTGAGAGAATGGAAGTTCAATATGTAGCTAGATGTAGAAGGCTAAAGTTAACTAGCTAACATTGCCCATAAATGGAAGTTAGGCTAGCGAGCAAGCATTTTAGCCAGGTAGCCTAGGACAACAACAAATAAAAGCATGTACTGTATGACAGTCATAGACCGTTTCGTCAACATGAAAGAGAGGAGGATGGCATTGGCGTTTCTCTAGAAGTAGGGTGAGTCAACATGTTTCTCTACTTGCACAAACCCGCACACACACACACAAGCACAGAAATCAGAACCATGGACAGCCACATCATATTTAGCTTATGTTGATTGGACATAATTATTTTTGGTATCTTTTTGTTGTCACTGTATTAGACTAAGCAGAGGTGATTTGATGATGTTGAAATGTTGAAGTTGAAATGGTGCTGGAATAGTGGAGGCAGTTCCTGTTTTTCTTGCGACCTGCGATAGCTCTCGATGGTTCTAAATCAGTAGTTGTTTAGTGGTCCGAAAATGTCAGAAACATTAACTTGCTTGACCATGCTGTAGCTCTGTTACTGTACATGCAATATGCTTTGTGGACTTCACTGGACAGAGGTTGCTATCCGTTTTGTGAAAAAAGAAATGTGTGGTTGAATTTATTCTGCCACTGTGTCTTCTTATTGTCTCGGCCTTTAGGCCTATATATCACAGTCGCAAGGCATATTAATTAACAGGTTATGGGGGTAGGGAGGGGCTTAGCTTCCCTAGTTATTTTACTCAGGCACTGCTACGGGTTGTAATCAGGTGATAAATGAGGTAAAAAGCAGACTGGAGTGCCACTTTAAAACATGGTTTTCCTTGTTTAGGCTAATAGCTATGGCTTCTATCTGAGCACATGGCATGTGGTAATTGTCTGTAATTCACACCTCCCGTGTGGATGGCGATTATTAGCACAACACTCCCCCAAACATCCCTTTGTTCAATGAGCAATTTGAAGCCTTTTGCACTTAAGTCGGCAATGTCATTTTTGGTGGACAACTGTAACCTTTTTTTTAACCCAGCGTGAACTGGCAGGAATTCACCATTTGTTGATGCAATTTTCCAACTTGGCAGTGGAACGCACCCAGATAGTGCTCCCACTGATTAGCAGCTCTTGATGAGTGACAGTTGGTCTCGCTTGGACGGGGGCGCATGCAGTGTGGTCTGCTGTAGATAGGTCAGGAGTGGGGAAGACTTTTGCTGCATTTACACAGGTAGCCCAATTCTGATTCCACTCCCCCCCCTAATTGCTCTCTGGACAAATCAGATCAGCTCTGAAAAAGATCTGATATGAGAATACCTGATGTGATTGGTCAAAAGACCAATTAGCAGAAAAAAATATCAGAACTGCCTGTGTAAGTACAGCCTTTTTGGTATTTTTTTAGATGGCTGAGGAGTGGGTAAGATGGTTTTGTTGTCTGTAGATTGCTCAGGGGTGGGGAATATGGTTTGGTAATCTGTTAATGGTTCAGGAGCTGGGAATATAATAATATATGCCATTTTAACATACACTTTTTTTCAAAGCAACTTGCACTTACAGTAAGTCTAGTTATGCGTGCATTCACCCATCTCAGTCTGTCTCATTACCCTAGCTCAGAGTCTGTCTCATTCCCCAAGCTCAGAGCCTGTCTAATTACCCCAGCTCAGAACCTGTTTCATTCACTCATCTCAGAGCCTGTCTCATTCCCTTAGCTCATAGCCTGTTTCATTCACCCATCTCAGAGTCTGTCTCATTCCCCCAGCTCAGAGCCTGTCTCATTCCCCAAGCTCAGAGCCTGTCTCATTACTCCAGCTCAGAGTCTGTCTCGTCATATATCGTCCAAGATGGCGTAGCAGTAAGTCGTCCTGTCGCGTCGTGTCCCTTGTATATATCGTTTCTTTTTCGTTTTTTACATATTTTTCTTCGCATATCTCTTTAAAAACATTTTGCTAAACCTAAGCTTCCAAATACTCTCCTGCAACCCGCCTCACCCAATGTAGCTATTTTTCCTAAAGTATTTATATTTACTTCGGAACCGGAACCCCTCAACTGAAGCTAGCCAGCTAACCACCAGCTATGCTAGCGGTCTTCAGCTAACCGGTCATCAGCTAAGATAACCTTTAGCTCCGAAAGCTCTCGCCAGTTCGAACAACGCGACTCTAACCAGAGCATAACGGACCTATTTATTTTTCATCCCCGGATTCATCCCCGGATTCCCACCGCAAACGGAACATTTTTCAGCTGGATCTTCACAACTAGCTATCTAGCTAAACCGCAACCCCGGATGATTACTCCTGGCTAGCGTTTCCACCCACTTAGCGTGAAGCTAGCCCGGCCAGCGCACCTGTGCTACCACCGTAGCATACTCCTGGGCTACAATACCCGGGCCCACGACCGGTCTATCGATGTCACCGCATGAAGAGGAATAAACAGACTCACCCCATCGCGACATCCCCCAAAGGCTAACTCTCTAGCCCTCGCTATCTCCCTGCTTGCTAAATTCGGCCTGCTAACTGCTAGCTTGTCTATCCCCGGTCCGCTAACTGCTAACTTGTTTAGCCCGGGCCTACGAACTGTTAGCTTGTTAGCAAAGGCCTGCTAACCGTCTGAATCGCCGCGTCCCAAACACTCACCGGACCCATATTTACTTTCTATCTCTTCTTGATTTTTAATCTGTTTATACCTTTCCGGAAACCTGCCTCACCCAATGTGATACGGAATCGCTATTATTTTTAATTTTTAGAACACACTCAAGAACCTCCAGAAGCTAACCAGCTAACTAGCTACAAGCTATTTAGTCATTGTTAACTTTTTTCAACCTGGATAACACTCGCCAGTCCAGCTTCCCTGCCCCATCCACCGCTGCCCCCTGGACACTGATCTCTTGGCTACATAGCTGATGCACTCTGGACTGTCCATTAATCACGGTACTCCATTCTGCTTGTTTATGTTTTATCTGTCGGCCCCGTTGCCTAGTCAACGCCATTTTACCTGCTGTTGTTGTGCTAGCTGATTAGCTGTTGTCTCACCTACTGTTTTAGCTAGCTTTCCCAATTCAACACCTGTGATTACTGTATGCCTCGCTGTATGTCTCTCTCAAATGTCAATATGCCTTGTATACTGTTGCTCAGGTTAGTTATCATTGTTCTAGTTCACAATGGAGCCCCTAGTTCTACTCTTCATACCCCTGATAACTCCTTTGTCCCACCTCCCACACATGCGGTGACCTCACCCATTACAACCAGCATGTCCAGAGATACAACCTCTCTCATCATCACCCAGTGCCTGGGCTTACCTCCGCTGTACCCGCACCCCACCATACCCCTGTCTGCGCATTATGCCCTGAATATATTCTACCATGCCCAGAAACCTGCTCCTCTTATTCTCTGTCCCCAACGCTCTAGGTGACCAGTTTTGATAGCCTTTAGCCGCACCCTCATACTACTCCTTCTCTGTTCCGCGGGTGATGTGGAGGTAAACCCAGGCCCTGCATGTCCCCAGGCACCCTCATTTGTTGACTTCTGTGATCGAAAAAGCCTTGGTTTCATGCATGTCAACATCAGAAGCCTCCTCCCTAAGTTTGTTTTACTCACTGCTCTAGCACACTCTGCTAACCCTGATGTCCTTGCTGTGTCTGAATCCTGGCTCAGGAAGGCCACCAAAAATTCAGAGATTTCCATACCCAACTATAACATCTTCCGTCAAGATAGAACTGCCAAAGGGGGAGGAGTTGCAGTCTACTGCAGAGATAGCCTGCAAAGTAATGTCATACTTTCCAGGTCCATACCCAAACAGTTCGAACTACTAATTTTGAAAATTACTCTCTCCAGAAATAAGTCTCTCACTGTTGCCGCCTGCTACCGACCCCCCTCAGCTCCCAGCTGTGCCCTGGACACCATTTGTGAATTGATCGCCCCCCATCTAGCCTCAGAGTTTGTTCTGTTAGGTGATCTAAACTGGGATATGCTTAACACCCCGCCAGTCCTACAATCTAAGCTAGATGCCCTCAATCTCAAACAAATCATCAAGGAACCCACCAGGTACAACCCTAACTCTGTAAACAAGGGCACCCTCATAGACGTCATTCTGACCAACTGGCCCTCCAAATACACCTCCGCTGTCTTCAACCAGGATCTCAGCGATCACTGCCTCATTGCCTATATCCGCTATGGAGCCGCAGTCAAACGACCACCCCTCATCACTGTCAAACGCTCCCTAAAACACTTCTGTGAGCAGGCCTTTCTAATCGACCTGGCCCGGGTATCCTGGAAGGACATTGACCTCATCCCGTCAGTTGAGGATGCCTGGTCATTCTTTAAAAGTAACTTCCTCACCATTTTAGATAAGCATGCAGAACTAAGAACAGATACAGTCCTTGGTTCACCCCAGACCTGACTGCCCTCGACCAGCACAAAAACATCCTGTGGCGGACTGCAATAGCATCGAATAGTCCCCGTGATATGCAACTGTTCAGGGAAGTCCGGAACCAATACACGCAGTCAGTCAGGAAAGCTAAGGCCAGCTTCTTCAGGCAGAAGTTTGCATCCTGTAGCTCCAACTCCAAAAAGTTCTGGGACACTTTGAAGTCCATGGAGAACAAGAGCACCTCCTCCCAGCTGCCCACTGCACTGAGGCTAGGTAACACCACCGATAAATCCATGATTATCGAAAACTTCAATAAGCATTTCTCAACGGCTGGCCATGCCTTCCGCCTGGCTACTCCAACCTCGGCCAACAGCTCCGCCCCCCCGGCAGCTCCTCGCCCAAGCCTCTCCAGGTTCTCCTTTACCCAAATCCAGATAGCAGATGTTCTGAAAGAGCTGCAAAACCTGGACCCGTACAAATCGGCTGGGCCTGACAATCTGGACCCCCTATTTCTGAAACTATCCGCCGCCATTGTCGCAACCCCTATTACCAGCCTGTTCAACCTCTCTTTCATATCGTCTGAGATCCCCAAGGATTGGAAAGCTGCCGCAGTCATCCTCCTCTTCAAAGGGGAGACACCCTGGACCCAAACTGTTACAGACCTATATCCATCCTGCCCTGCCTATCTAAGGTCTTCGAAAGCCAAGTCAACAAACAGGTCACTGACCATCTCGAATCCCACCGTACCTTCTCCGCTGTGCAATCTGGTTTCCGAGCCGGTCACGGGTGCACCTCAGCCACACTCAAGGTACTAAACGATATCATAACCGCCATCGATAAAAGACAGTACTGTGCAGCCGTCTTCATTGACCTTGCCAAGGCTTTCGACTCTGTCAATCACCATATTCTTATCGGCAGACTCAGTAGCCTCGGTTTTTCGGATGACTGCCTTGCCTGGTTCACCAATTACTTTGCAGACAGAGTTCAGTGTGTCAAATCGGAGGGCATGCTGTCCGGTCCTCTGGCAGTCTCTATGGGGGTGCCACAGGGTTCAATTCTCGGGCCGACTCTTTTCTCTGTATATATCAATGATGTTGCTCTTGCTGCGGGCGATTCCCTGATCCACCTCTACGCAGACGACACCATTCTATATACTTTCGGCCCGTCATTGGACACTGTGCTATCTAACCTCCAAACAAGCTTCAATGCCATACAACACTCCTTCCGTGGCCTCCAACTGCTCTTAAACGCTAGTAAAACCAAATGCATGCTTTTCAACCGATCGCTGCCTGCACCCGCATGCCCGACTAGCATCACCACCCTGGATGGTTCCGACCTTGAATATGTGGACATCTATAAGTACCTAGGTGTCTGGCTAGACTGCAAACTCTCCTTCCAGACTCATATCAAACATCTCCAATCGAAAATCAAATCAAGAGTCGGCTTTCTATTCCGCAACAAAGCCTCCTTCACTCACGCCGCCAAGCTTACCCTAGTAAAACTGACTATCCTACCGATCCGCGACTTCGGCGATGTCATCTACAAAATGGCTTCCAACACTCTACTCAGCAAACTGGATGCAGTCTATCACAGTGCCATCCGTTTTGTCACTAAAGCACCTTATACCACCCACCACTGCGACTTGTATGCTCTAGTCGGCTGGCCCTCGTTACATATTCGTCGCCAGACCCACTGGCTCCAGGTCATCTACAAGTCCATGCTAGGTAAAGCTCCGCCTTATCTCAGTTCACTGGTCACGATGGCAACACCCATCCGTAGCACGTGCTCCAGCAGGTGTATCTCACTGATCATCCCTAAAGCCAACACCTCATTTGGCCGCCTTTCGTTCCAGTACTCTGCTGCCTGTGACTGGAACGAATTGCAAAAATCGCTGAAGTTGGAGACTTTTATCTCCCTCACCAACTTCAAACATCAGCTATCTGAGCAGCTAACCGATCGCTGCAGCTGTACATAGTCTATTGGTAAATAGCCCACCCATTTTCACCTACCTCATCCCCATACTGTTTTTATTTATTTACTTTTCTGCTCTTTTGCACACCAATATCTCTACCTGTACATGACCATCTGATCATTTATCACTCCAGTGTTAATCTGCAAAATTGTAATTATTCGCCTACCTCCTCATGCCTTTTGCACACATTGTATATAGACTCCCCCCTTTGTTTTCTACTGTGTTATTGACTTGCTAATTGTTTATTCCATGTGTAACTCTGTGTTGTCTGCTCACACTGCTATGCTTTATCTTGGCCAGGTCGCAGTTGCAAATGAGAACTTGTTCTCAACTAGCCTACCTGGTTAAATAAAGGTTAAATAAAAAAATAAAAAAATTACCCCAGCTCAGAGCCTTTTTCATTCATCCATATCATAGCCTGTCTCATTCCCTTAGCTCATAGCCTGTTTCATTCACCCATCTCAGAGTCTGTCTCATTCCCCCAGCTCAGAGTCTTCATTCCCCAAGCTCATAGCCTGTCTCATTACCCCAGCTCAGAGTCTGTCTCATTCCCTAAGCTCAGAACCTGTCTCATTCCTCAAGCTCAGAACATGTATCATTCCCCAAGCTCAGAACCTGTCTCATTTCCCAAGCTCAGAACCTGTCTCATTCCCCCAGCTCATAGCCTGTCTCATTCCCCCAGCTCATAGCCTGTCTCATTAACCCAGCTCAGAGCCTGTTTCATTCATCCATATCATAGCCTGTCTCATTCCCCCAGCTCATAGCCTGTCTCATTCCCCCAGCTCAGAGTCTGCCTCGTTCACCCATCTTCCCCATTTCGACTACTCTAGGTTTAACTATATGGAACCATGTGGAGCAGTCTTGCCCACTCAAAATGAGATCTTTGAAATGATCAAAAACTATACAGGAGTTTTCTGTAGTGCAGAGTTATGGCGAGATGAGACATTGAGAGTTGCAACATGTGAAATTGAATGAAAATGTAGCAACATACTGGTGGCTATTTGAACTTATACAACCAGGTTCATGAGGGTGATGGGTTTCCTCTAGTCTCCATGTTGGTCTACTGTACTTCAAACCATCTACTCAACAATGGTCAGATTGAACAGCCAAACAAAAGAACACATCAACAAAAAAGTCTAAATTATTGGCACGCTAATCATGTTCTGTCCCCTGCAGACATTGAAAGCTTTGTAGTTATGTTTTTTTTTAGCATTGAGGCATCCTGCTTTGTGTTGAAATGGAGAAGGCAGTAGGGAAATGTAATTGCCTTGAGTTGTAGTGTGTTTACCAAACAGCACATCCCCCCCTCCTGAGGCTGGTCCCCTGTAAAGCAGGATGCATGGGGGGGGAGGGGGGGTCTCTCTCTCTCTCAGCTCAGCTCAGCTCAGGTCAGCTCAGCTCAGCTCAGCTCAGCTCAGTAAACATAACAAGAGGGACAGTATTCCCCCAACCGTGTTGTAGTCACTACTGAAGCCTGTAGGTTTAACATTATAGTGATGCAGCTAACCGATTTGATAGGGTATACAGTGCCTTGCAAAAGTATTCATCCTCCTTGGCATTTTTCCTATTTTGTTGTATTACAACCTGTAATTTAAATGGATTTTTATTTGGATTTCATGTAATGGACATACACAAAATAGTCTAAATTGGTTAAGTGAAATTTAAAAAAAAATTCAAACCATTTAAAAATGTTTAAAAAAAAACAGAAAAGTGGTGTGTGCATATCTATTCACCCCCTTTGCTATGAAGCCCCTAAATAAGATCTGGTGCAATGCTCCACAGCGGAAATTGGAATGTCTGTCCTCAGGACCACTTTAAGCTGTACATTCCACAGAGCTGGGCTTTACGGAAGAGTGGCCAGAAAAAAAGCCATTGCTTAAAGAAAAAAATAGGCAAACACGTTTGGTGTTTGCCAAAAGGCATGTGGGAGACACCCCAAACATATGGAAGAAGGTACTCTGGTCAGATGAGACTACAATTTAGCTTTTCGGCCATCAAGGAAAACACTATGTCTGGCGCAAACCCAACAATTCTTATCACCCCGAGAACACCATCCCCACAGTGAAGCATGGTGGTGGCAGCATCATGCTGTGGGGATGTTTTTCATCGGCAGTGACTGGGAAACTTGTCAGAATTGAAGGGATGATGGATGGCGCTAAATACAGGGAAATTCTTGAGGGAAACCTGTTTGTCTTCCAGAGATTTGAGACTGGGACGGAGGTTCGCCTTCCAGCAGGACAATGACCCTAAACATACTGCTAAAACAACACTCAAGTGGTTTAAGGGGAAACATTTAAATGTCTTGGAATGGCTTAGTCAATGCCCAGACCTCAATCCAATTGAGAATCTGTGGTATGACTTAAAGATTGCTGTACACCAGCGGAACCCATCCAACTTGAAGGAGCTGGCTAGATGTGGCTAGATGTGGCTAGATGTCCCAATGGCTAGATGTGCTGCTGTAATTTCTGAAAAATGTGGCTCTACAAAGTATTGGCTTTGGGGGGTGAATAGTTATGCATGCTCAAGTTTTCATTTTTTTGTCTTATTTCCTGGTTGTTTCACAATAAAAAACACTGAGCATCTTCAAAGTGGTAGGCATGTTGTGTAAATCAATTGATACAACCCCCCCCCCACACAAATCCATTTTAATTCCAGTTTGAAAGGCAATAAAATATGAAACATGACAAGGGGGTGAATACTTTCGCAAGCCACTGTAGCTGTGGGCTTGGGGGGTGGTTTCAAATGCTCTTCTAAATGTCTCTTCAGAAGACATGAAATTGTTAGAAATTACATTCACCAAGGCATATTCCTACCAGCAGTGTGTATACTTTGCTTGTTTGTGCATACTGTATCTGTCTGTAGGTGGTTGTTGACCCATGTGTGCCACTGGATGTGGACCGGAGGCAGCGGACGGCGGGGTGCGTTGTCAAAATTCTGCAGACTAAGAGCCCATACATTTCCCTGTGACAGACGGAGGGCAATTAGGCAGCACAGCTCCGCTTATGAGGCATGCTGTAACTGTGGGAGGCTAGGCTGGCCATGGGCATGAGCTCCAGAGTACTGCCACTCTGCCAGCCTGACCCACCCTGCCAAACCCCAGCAGGGAGAGCCCGAGCCGGGCCATGCAGTGGAGGAGACCTAGGTCACACCCAGACCCTGGAGGACAGGCAAATTAGCTTGGTCAGGATATAAAAAGGGGAGGGCAAACCTACATAAAGGCACACACATACAGCATATGTTTTACTATCCTTGTGGGGACCTAAAATGTACTTTCATTTAAAATCCTTACCCCAAACCTAACCCTAACTCCTAACCCTAAACCTAACCCCTAACCATAATTCTAACCCTAATTGTAATCCTAACCCTAAATCTAAAATAGTCTGTGCCCTCATGGGGACCTGTGAATTTTCCTTGTTTTGCTATCCTTGTGGGGATTTGGGGGATTTTACAGCACCCACAAGGATAATAATACAAGCCCACCACACACACAAAGATGCACAGTCCCCCATTACATCTCTCTCTCTGCAGCCGGCTCAGTCACGCTCTAGTCCCCTCTCCCATCTGTCCATGTTAGAATGGCCTCTCTTCTCTGAACCACCATCCCCTCTCACACGCCATGAAGGGAGAGGTGCTCTGGCATGTGCAATAATCAAGATGGCTCCGGTATAATTGAGCCGTGGGGACGGTGTGTGAATGTTTTGTGTGTGTGTGTGTGTGTGTGTGTACATGTATGTGTGTGAATGTATGTGTGTGTGTGTGTGTGTGTGCGCAAATATGTGTGCAAGACGGAATGACCAATGCCATGTGTCTCAACGCCAGTGAGCTAATGTGCTGTGACAAGAGTCTCTTGATGTACAGAGATGTGTGTTTCTGATGCTGGTTGGCGCCAACAGAGACACAGTTAGTGTCAGTGTGTAGCTAAACAGCCTGGGTGACAGTCTGTTTCTGCCAACCACTGTCGTTTTCATGCCACATGACGACAACAACAAAAGTCAATTGCTAGAGTAAAAACAGAAAAGATATGGTTGGTTAAAGCAGAAACAGCCTGGTATTCGTAGTGCTGGTGCGAGTTATTCCATACTGTGCCATGCCTTTTCACACCTGACTATGGTTGTGTTGTTCTTTACAGACATTAGCATGAGTGGAGAGCTGAAGTCCAGCCGTTCCAGGACCAGCAGCAAGAGACCCAGCAGCAATCCATACGGGTGAGTCTCATATCAGTTTATACACTTTCACATCACTTTAAACTGCTAACCTGCATGTCACACACACACACACTCTTCTCTCTGTTATGTGTGCCCTACAGCAGCACCCCTGTTGCCGTGGCAAATATCCCACCTCGTGATGGGTTGTGGGTAATGAAATAAGGTTGTTGCTGGATGTGTTTGCCCCTGCTGAGAAATGGGGATAAACCAGAGAAACACATGCACGAACACACACACACACACACACGCACGCACGCATGCACGCACACACACTATATATATATATTTTATACTATATAATAATTTATACCATGGCATTGTTGAATACTCGTTTCTGATTGGCTTGAAGGACATTCTAGAGCGTGCATTATTTCCATATAAAGCACAGTATATTTGCACGGTAGAATTCAATGGCTTTAGTTCAATCTTATATGTTCTATGTTTGAGTTGCATTTGAAATCAAAAGTCGCATTGACATTATTGGCATTGTTAATTTCGATTTTCCTAATAGCAAGCTAGAACTGATGGTTTTGTTGTAGCAGAATTTGGGGTGAGCTGTTGTAACTTCTCAATGAACATTTTCTGTTTTGAACTGTGATGTTATGCCTTGCGTAGACTCCTGTTATGTCGACACCCTAACACAAGGCCATTGTGTTCTGGAACTGTTGCTCTTAGAAAAGATCTGTTGCGTAAACAGTATGATTGTATTATGACCTCTCACTATATAAGGGGCATGAAACCATTTATTCTTTGAGTTGTTCCCTGTGGAATCAGAGATAGATCTCCCATGCAGCTACTTGATTGAAGATATTTCTGTTATACAATTAAATGGCCTCTGCCTTAATTTTTGGATCAAATTTTCCACAACAGTTTAGTTAGCTAAACTAGCAAGTCTGTTTGGTTGGTTACCAATGCAACTACTGTAGCTATCTAGTAAACTTGCTACCTACTGCAGTGGAGGTTGAACACATTTCTACCTGCAAATGAACCCATCTTTAGCAGCAAATGTGTTAAACTATAGTCATGGTATAAAAGGGATCATCAATGTGGGGCTCTATGCTAAGGTGACCAGATTTCTGAAATTAAAACCGGGGACATTTCCAGTTCGGTGGTCAATATATAATTCAAATATCCAATGTTATTATCTATGAAATAAAAAAGGGGGACTATTCCGGTTTCATGTATTTAGTCTAACAGGCACACTGTGATAGAGAAAACAACTGCTACAGAAACACTACAGACAAGACAGAACTGTCAGATCTGAACAGCCATTCAGTGGTCCTGTAGTCTGGGTAGAATAAGAGCAGAAGAGAACATGAGCAAAATTGAAGAAAAAAAACTGACAATAGTATATGTGAAATATGTAACAACTTAATATAGAAATAAGATTTATGATGAGGTTGGTACCTACATTGTATACTTATACCAACCTAATCTGTATATTTCTCAGAAGAATGTATCTTCTTCAGGATTACTCTGTCATTGGCCAGCTTCTCCATGAACTCCTGGCAGGGGAGGTTGAAGTTTGTCTTCACAATAAGCATGGCCTTGATGGTAGGAACAGTGAACCTATTTCTTGCTGCTGTCCATATATCATTCATTTGGGAGAACACTCTCTCGACTGGTGCATTACTTCCAGGTAAGCACATGACAACAAACGCTAATCTAGCCAGGTTAGTGTGTGGGATGTCGTTCTCTTTGAAGTGGGTAACCACCGTGCTCCATCTCTGACTAAGCGGTGTCTCAGATGTTTTCCATTCTTCAAGCGATCCCCCCTTTAGGAACTCTTGCAGGCCAGTAACCTCGTCAAACAATGCATCCTCATTGATGGTCACATTGGGGCATTTTTCCTGCAGTGTGCCTGCTGCCTTCTGGATCTCTTCACGCTGAGGTTGCCTTTTTAAAAGGAGACCATGTAAATATTTTAGATTATCTGTGTGCTTTCCCCATGCTTGCAAGTAGTTCACAGCCGTAGTGAAGAATGATTGGGATGTTTTGAGAAAGCTCTCTTTAGACATTGCTCCATTTCCCTCTAGCTCTCTCAGAAGTTCTCTGACCAAAACTGGAATGAAGTTGTCATCATGTCTTGCAGTCGTCATCACGTCTTGCAGTCAATTTTGCCTCAACGTTTCTCAGAATTGCAGCTGACTCCACATCACAGTGGTCCTGGCCTTCAAGCATCTTGATCATGTCACTGAATACAGTCAAGTTTCCATGGACAAAGGCCAGCCAAAGTTCAGTCAGTGGGATCTTCGAACATTGTTCGCAGGACAACAGGGCATTTGTCTTCAGAAATAAAAAAGGATTTCAATGGCACATACATTTTCAGCACTCTTTCTAGAGCAGGGAGCATGGACAGCCAGCAAACATTGCTGTGTCCTAAAATGTTATGCTACTTCTGGCCAACAAACTCACAAAAGCTCTTCAGTCTTTCTACTCTGACAGTGAAAATATGAAATATCCAAATATCTTTGTGAGCAGGTTCTCAACATCAAGGGGAATCATATCCAAAGCTGTTCTGGCCATGTTATGAATGATGTGGGCAGGACAACCTAAGCCAATCACCTCCCGCTGCAGAGCATTTTTAACTTTGGTATGACATTGACCCTCCCCAGTCTATTCAGTCCTCCAAAGTTGGTATTTGTGTTGTTGGCAGAGAATGCCATGACTTTGTTTTCCAGGTTACACTTTTAGATGACCACCAGGACCTCAGCTGCAATTTCCTCTGCTGATTCTCCTTTCAATTCAACAAAATCAAGCAGTTTTGTTTCCACAGATGTGCTGCCATCATATATCTTACAATATCTGACTACTACTGGCAGCAGCATTACATGTCCATGATTGGACGCATCAATGGACAGGGACACAAATTCAACCTGGTCTAGGTCCTGTTTTACCAAAGTAGTTGCCCATGGTGCTAACACGTTACTCACTATGGCTTTACATTTTGTCCTAACACATGTAAACTTTGGCTCATGAAGCTTCCATGTGAGTTGTGCTGTGCAGTCCATAGATCTGTAACTATGATTGTGTCGCATAGTGTGGTATGCAAAGACACCCTCCTGCACACCCAAATCATATTCTTCTTGGGAAGGCTCTACCTTCTTGAAGAATGTGGTGACACAGGGCATACCAACACGGGCAATCAGAGAGGCTTTTTGGTCTGTTTGATGTTCTACCATTGCCGCTCTTCCCCCGCTGCCAATTGAAAAAGAGGAATTACAAAGGGTGCAGTTAACCATTCTATCGTCTTGACCTGAGCGTATAAATGGAAATTCTCTCATCATGTTGCCATTAAAATGGCATTTCCGTTTCTTGGAAAGAGCCATTGTACCTCCTCTGTCTGCTCTTCTTCACTCTCTTTGTGTCACTCTTCTTACTCTCTTAACTTTTTCTTCTCCTCCAATCTTTATCCTCTTTTCTTCACTCGTCTTCCTGCTCTTTCTTCCTTTCCTTCTCTTTACCTTTCCACCTCACTCTTCCACACTCTCCTCGCTTCACTCTTTTTACTCCATTCATTTTTCCTTCTCCAAGCTTTAATAATAAATAGTACACTATTAGATAAAATACTTTGGATTCCCATTTGCTTGTCTCATTTTTGTATTTTATCTCAAAAACATTGTTTAGAATAATAAATTGGCAGGCTCTGTAATCATATCTTTACCTTTCCTCCTCTCTTTCACTCTTCTTCCTATCCAGTCTTCCTCCTCTCCACTCTAACAGAAAACATTATGCTAATGTTGTCCATGAAAATTTCTACATATATTTTCACACTACTTATAATGCCAAACCATTAAAATTGTAATCTACAAATAAATATTCTCAGAATTATGCATTACTTTAATATAATCATATTTTCAAAATAGTCCGTCCACTGCATGTTTACACGTGAACGTTTTTTAACCTAGCTACCATGACAGTAGCTGGCTAACCTAGCTAGATAACGTTAACTTAGTCGACATAGATAACGTTAGCTAGCATAACCTATGCCTTATAAAGCAGATCATCTATCTATATAATAAATTGTGACATTATAACATCATTTCCTAGTATCTCAAACAATTGGCTTGAAAAGAGGTTTGTGGTGATGTTATGGATTCACTTGACACTTGCTAGCTTCTGACAAAGTTTTCCACAGCAGTTTTCTCTAAAACTAGCGCGAGCAAGTAGTTAGTAGAAGAAGAGTGAATTAAGCTGCTATAGGGAGCAGCCCCCTCTGCTGGACAATACAAGCACAACGCGATTGAGACGTCAACCGGTAGGCTCTGCTGCCCGGTCTTTCTTGCCATGTAAAATATTATTTCACTTTACAGTCTGTTTTTAACGCACAGTTAAAAACGGGGACATTTCCGGGGACAGCTCCAGCCGGGGACAGGCCACCAATAATGGGGACTGTCCCCGGAAAACGGGGACGTCTGGTCATCCTACTCTATGCGTTCTCTGGAAAATAATGCAACTCTGTGGAAGGTCAGTTCCACTCCGCTAACACATTGTGGAGCATACCTTGCACGTCATTCATTATTTTCCATAGAACGCATAGCCCCTCATTGATTATCCCTTACATACTGTATGTTCTATCTGGGCTGTCTTAGTCAATGTTTTAATCAATCTCTTGATAAAGTCCATGCATGTGATTGGATCTGATTATTGTTGCCTGTTAGCCATTGGATAGGCAGCCCTGCAGCTACACCAGAGTTATGGTAACTGTGCTGAGATAGCGGGAGGAATATATGTCATATCAGGACAGCAACATGGTCAAATATATTTCCACGCTTTACAATGGACTGAAATGGAGCAGAATGTTCTGTTTTCTCTTTTTAAAACTGTGTGGTATGTGACCCTAGAGGTTACTATGGTGATGCCAGTATTCCCTGTCCATCCCGGGGAGCTCCAGGGATCACCCCAAGGACGGGAATCACACTGGTGTATCGTATGTGATTATAGCAGGAATGTTCCGCCCACACCCTGCCCTTCAGGTGCCTTTAATCTGCACCACACCTCCCTCTTTCTGCTCTCTACCACACCCTCTCTGTCTGACCAGCCCTGTCCCCTAACCCCTAACCCTAGATTCAAGTCCACATCTCAGGTCAACCCTAGCCTCAACCACCACTCTAACCATAACCCTAGCTTCATGTCCACATCCTGGTACAACCCTAACCCTCAACCCGCTGTTCCCTCATACCAATGGAACCCCTTTTCTTTCCACGCCCACCCCCTCCCACACTACCCCAGTCCCCTCCCCCTGCACCTGTCACCCTCACCTCTCTCCAACAGAGTGGTCTCCACTGATGTAGGACATGTAACACACACCTGAGATAACAGACATAGACATGGCTTTGAACACAGCAAAGGCACACTTCGGTGATGGAATGTAGAAGAGAGTAAGATAACAGAGAGACACCTGACATTCAAGCAGGCAGCATTCCCACCATGACACAGCTCATACATGTAGTCCAGTGTGACTTCAAATAGACATCAAACACCTAGCAGAAATAGACACACCTGGCAGTTCAGATAAGTAGCAATGGACTTCAAACACCTAGCAACACACCTGACCACACACATCACGTCATATTATAGCTTCTCTCTCTCTCTCTCTCTTTCTCTCTCTGTCTCTCTCTCTCTCTTCTCTCTCTGGCGCGCGCTCTCTCTCTCTCTTCTCTCTCTTCTCTCTCTCTCCTCTCTCTGGCTCTCGCTCTTGTCTCTCTCTTCTCTCTCTGGCTCTCTCTCTCTCTCTCTTCTCTCTCTGGCACGCTCTCTCTCTCTCTCTTCTCTCTCTCTCTCTCTCTCTCTCTCTCTCTCTCTCTCTCTCTCTCTTCTCTCTCTGGCTCTCTCTGGCACGCTCTCTCTCTCTCTCTTGTCTCTCTCTCTCTTCTCTCTCTCTTCTCTGGCTCTCTCTGGCTCTCTCTGGCTCTCTCTCTCATCTGTCTCACTGAAGACGTTGCTCTTGGATGACCCTGACAGTGGATGGGTTTTGTCATCATTTGTTTCCTCCAGGACTGCAGGCGGTGACAGGGGCTATGTGGCTCTGCGTGGCCCAGCTGTGGGATGAGGAATGGGGGCACAGTTTCACACTGTTTGGGGCAGAGATACAGCTGCCATTGCACGTTCGCTCCAGTGCACCGCTACAAAAGCTCACGTTACTGTTTGTCCTGTACACAGAGACTCAGGTGCTATGAAAAGCCAACCGTCTCTCTCACGCTCTACACACATACGCTTGTACACACACACACTTGTACACACACACACACACACACACACACACACACACACACACACACACACACACACACACACACACACACACACACACACACACACACACACACACACACACACACACACACACACACGTCACACATGTACGCACATTCCCATGGCACACAAAGCTGGAAGTTTGAGGCAGCGCAGGGAGCATGTAAGCAGTAAATTATTGTATGAGCAAACAGCTCTTCTCTCTTAATTGTGCTTTTATGGAACAGCAGATGATTTAGTTAATGAGTTTATAAAGGCTGAGGAATGTGGGGAGTATAAGACATCTCTGTATTTCAGAGCCCTGAATCACTAGGATGAAACAACTGCCCAGGGGAGTGAAGACGAACTACACTCCTTCCGTTTTGCATAAAGCCACAAATGTTGCTTATTACCTCTCCCTACTGGAAATTCACAAAATGAGCACATTGCATTTGCCATTCTAACATGTTCCATGGCATGTAAAATTACTTGATAATCTGTTTCCACTACATTTGTAACATATTTAGGAAACAAAAATGCTCCAAACTATAGTTTTTCATGTGTATGGGAAAGCAAAGATGAGTGGAATCAGTTTGTATTATAATCACATTTGTTATTGTGTAATTATTGTATATGCTATACGTTTTAACATGGACATTTACAAAAATAATTCCCTGCCTTTTCATCTGAGGGAGTCACTCTAAACCCTCAACACTCATCAGCACTGTTCTGTGGCCATGTAAGCATTCACTTGTAAATATAAAGGTCCAGCTTGGACCCTGGAATTACACCGGCCATTACTGTCTGCTCCATTTTCCCTCAGTGGGGAGAATGTGATGAGGCATGAGAGGAGGGTCTGACTGAACTCAGGGCAGTGTGTGCTAGGCATCTGGTCTTGTGTATTTTCACTCTGCTCTCCCTCCATGCACTCCATTCCTCTAATGTGGCATCATCTGTTTTCATTACTGGGGGGGCTGGCGATTGGATGGGGAGTAATAATAGATCAGATCCATCTGTCACAGGATCAGAAATGGAAAGGGGGTCAGGGGGGTGGGCGCAAGGGTGGAATAGGGGCATGAACTATCTGCAGCTGCTGGGGCCGATGGCACGCACCACACTTCACTTCCCTATTAGACTGGCTGGTTAGGGCCAGAGCCAGAGCCCTAACCAGCCACCGGGGCACGGGGTGGGAGGATACCATGGAGGATTAGCGAGTGTGTTATTTGGGGATGAGGGTGGTCACTCTTGGCAAACAAAAGTGCTGTAGAGGGGGCAGAGGAGGGTAGGGGTGTGGTGGGTATAATATAATATCTAGTGTGGTATTTGGGAGGTGAGGGTGGTAACTCCCGGAATGAGAGAGAATAAAACCTTTAGTGTAATGAGGTGTCACATAGCGTTGGGTCCTGTTACTGTTCAGCCCAGGCCGGGCGTCCAGGTTAGTCTGATTAATAAAGTGGTGACAGGCTCTTATAGAGGCACCCAGGTGTGGAGGCTCCATCTCCCTGCAGGGACTCTGGCAGCATGGGCAACCCAGCCAAGGGCACCGCACTGGGCTACGGCTCATGACCTCAGCCCCCTTTCCTGGTGGTCCACAAGCCAGGGGTATAAGGTTAGTCTCTGGGATTTGTTGGCTCACTTCTTCTCTCCCTGTGCTTGTCTAGATAAAGTATGGTCCTGACTGCTAACAGGGTCAGGTCAATAGGTAAATGAGGCCTCTGCGAGGTCAGACAAGTAAACCATAAAAGGTGACCCAAACATTGTACACTCCTCTTCTCAAACACTCATCTTCCACCTCCTCTGTTCCATAAATGCAGCCTTCCTGCTGTACAGTGTTCCACATCCTTAGGCTGAGTGTAAAGGTCAGTGCTATCTACAGTAACAGGCCCAGTCAGTGTTGTGGGCTCCAGAGCTGGTGTGGAGATAAGGTCAGGGTCCAGATAGAGATAAGGTCAGGGTCTAGATCGAGATAATGTCAGGGTCTAAATATAGATAAGGTCCGGGTCTAGTTAGAGATAAGGTCAGGGTCTAGTTAGAGATAAGGTCAGGGTCTAGTTAGAGATAAGGTCAGGGTCTAGTTAGAGATAAGGTCAGGGTCTAGATCGAGATAATGTCAGGGTCTAAATAGAAATAAGGTCCGGGTCTAGTTAGAGATAAGGTCTAGTTAGAGATAAGGTTAGGGTCTAGTTAGAGATAAGGTCAGGGTCTAGTTAGAGATAAGGTCAGGGTCTAGATAGAGATAATGTCAGGGTCTAAATAGAAATAAGGTCAGGGTCTTGTTAGAGATAAGGTCTAGTTAGAGACAATGTCAGGGTCTAGTTAGAGATAAGGTCAGGGTCTAGATAGAGATAATGTCAGGGTCTAAATAGAAATAAGGTCAGGGTCTAGTTATAGATAAGGTCTAGTTAAAGACAATGTCAGGGTACAGTTGGAGATAAGGTCTAGCCTTATCTCCAAATAGACCCTGACCTTATCTCCAACTAGACCCTGACCTTATTTCTATCTAGACCCTTACCTTATCTTTATCTAGACTCTGACCTTATCTCCAACTAGACCCTGACCTTATCTCCAACTAGACCCTGACATTGTCTCTAACTAGACCTTATCTCTAACTAGACCCTGACCTTATCTCTAACTAGACCCTGACCTTAGTTAGAGACAATGCCAGGGTCTAGTTGAATATAAGGTCAGGGTCTAGTTGGAGATAAGGTCAGGGTCTAGTTGGAGATAAGGTCAGGGTCTATTTGGAGATAAGGCCAGGGTCTAGAGATAGAGATAAGGTCAGGGTCTAGATAGAGATAAGGTCAGGGTCTAGATAGAGATAAGGTCAGGGTCTAGTTGGAGATAAGGTCAGGGTCTAGTTGGAGATAAGGTCAGGGTCTAGTTAGAGATAAGGTCAGGGTGTAGTTGGAGATAAGGCCAGGGTCTAGATAGAGATAAGGTCAGGGTCTCAATAGAGATACGGTCAGGGTCTAGTTGAAGATGAGGTCAGGGTCTAGTTGGAGATAAGGTCAGGGTCTAGATAGAGATAAGGTCAGGGTCTAGATAGAGATAAGGTCAGGGTCTAGTTGGAGATAAGGTCAGGGTATATTTGGAGATAAGGCCAGGGTCTAGATAGAGATAAGGTCAGGGTCTAGTTGGAGATAGGGTCAGGGTCTAGTTGGAGATAAGGTCAGGGTCTAGTTGGAGATAAGGTCAGGGTCTAGTTAGAGATAAGGTCAGGGTCTAGTCAGAGATAAGGTCTAGTTAGAGACAATGTCAGGGTCTAGTTGGAGATAAGGTCAGGGTCTAGTTAGAGATAAGGTCTAGTAAGAGACAATGTCAGGGTCTAGTTGGAGATAAGGTCAGGGTCTAGTTAGAGATAAGGTCAGGGTGTAGTTAGAGATAAGGTCAGAGTCTCAATAGAGATAAGGTCAGGGTCTCAATAGAGATAAGGTCAGGGTCTAGTTGAAGATAACGTCAGGGTCTAGTTAGAGATAAGGTCAGAGTCTCAATAGAGATAAGGTCAGGGTCTCAATAGAGATAAGGTCAGGGTCTAGTTGAAGATAACGTCAGGGTCTAGTTGGAGATAAGGTCAGGGTCTAGTTGGAGATAAGGTCAGGGTCTAGATAGAGATAAGGTCAGGGTCTAGTTGGAGATAAGGCCAGAGTCTAGTTAGAGATAAGGTCAGGTTCTAGTTCGAGATACGGTCAGGGTCTAGTTGGAGATAAGGTCTAGTTAGAGACAATGTCAGGGTCTAGTTGGAGATAAGGTCAGGGTCGAGTTGGAGATAAGGTCAGGGTCTAGTTAGAGATAAGGTCAGAGTCTAGTTAGAGATAAGGTCAGGGTCTAGTTAGAGATAAGGTCAGGGTCTAGTTGGAGATAAGGCCAGGGTCTAGTTGGAGATAAGGCCAGGGTCTAGTTGGAGATAAGGTCAGGGTCTAGTTGGAGAAAAGTTCAAGGTCTAGTTGGAGATAAGGTCAGGGTCTAGTTGGAGATAAGGCCAGGGTCTAGTTGGAGAAAAATCAGGGTCTAGTTGGAGATAAGGTCAGGGTGTAGTTGGAGATAAGGTCAGGGTCTAGTTGGAGATAAGGTCAGGGTCTAGTTGGAGATAAGGTCAGGGTCTAGTTGGAGATAAGGTCAGGGTCTAGTTGGAGATAAGGTCAGGGTCTAGATAGAGATAAGGTCAGGGTCTAGTTGGAGATAAGGTCAGGGTCTAGTTGGTCACCCCCAAAGCCAACACTCCCTTTGTCCGCCTTTCCTTCCAGTTCTCTGCTGCCAATGGCTGGAACGAATTGCAAAAATCACCTGAAGTTGGAGACTTATATCTCGCTCACTAACTTTAAGCGTCAGCTGTCAGAGCAGCTTACCGATCGCTGCAGCTGTGCATAGCCCATCTGTAAATAGCCCATCCAACCAACTACCTACCTTATCCCATATTTGTTTTTGTTTTTCTGCTCTTTTGCACACCAGTATCTCCACTAGCACATCCTCATCTGCACATCTATCACTCCAGTGTTAATTGCTAAATTGTAATTACTTCGCCACTATGGCCGATTTATCGTCTTACCTTCTTACTTCATTTTCACACACTGTATACAGATTTTTCTATTATGTTATTGACTGTACGTTTGTTTATCCCATGTGTAACTCTGTGTTGTGGTTCTGACGCACTACTTTGCTTATCTTGGCCAGGTCGCAGTTGTAAATGAGAACTTGTTCTCATCTGGCCTACCTGGTTAAATAAAAAAATGTTTAAAAAATTGTGTGGAGATACGTTCAGAATCCATTGGGGGTGACAGGCTAGGAGGTTGGCTGACCATGGTCACTTGGCTGGGGATAATGGAACTGGCCTATGCTATGTGTGTGTGTGTTTCCTTGTTTGTGTGTGGTTGTGTGTTTGTGAGGCCAGGGGGGTATCCATTCGTATTCTCTGTGGTCTGTGTGTGTGTACATTACCAAGCCAGATGAGTTATCTGTGGTGGCCTGAGGCTTATCACTCCACAGGAGCTGGCCCTGAGCTAATGGAGTCATTCCTACCCCTACTGCTCCTCAGTCTGCCTGACACACACATACACACCCTGGGAGAGGGGGAGAGGAGAGAAGGGGGAGAGGAGAGGTAGAGAGTTACAGAGTATGGGAAGGGGAGATGGAAATGAGAGATTCTACTGTCACGAGAGAGAGCGAGAGAGAGAGAGATGAGAGGGAAGAGCAATGTAGGAAAGGACCTAGAGTGATGGAGGATGAGAAAAAGATAGAGCAGAAGGGAGGGAGAGAGGGATGAGGAGAAAGGGGGGAGTGTGACGGGAGGTAAAGAAAGCAAGTAAGGGAGAAGGAGAGAGAGCTGTGTGCCGTTTGCCCCCTGGCGTGAACAATCCATCTCAAATTGATCTCCCAGCTCGGCCCAGCAGGGCATTCCGAATCAATCTCAAATTGATCTCTGTGCCAGAGGTCTGGAAAACTAGCAGCGGAGCTTATCAGAAATATAGTGGTGCTGGGAGGATCTGACAGAGAAACTTATCACACTGCACAACGGGAAATGGGCTCTGAAGCCCCAGGGCGGCAAGGGGACCCAACCAGCTCCCTGCTACACACACTTAATTCAATGAGAGCGCACACACACATGATACACGTTGCCAAATGTTTCAGATGTATATCTTGCCCTCAAATACAAATGCAAACACACCGACACAGTACAACCCAAAAACACACACCCCAGGTGAAACAGACACAGAATCTCTCACACGCACATTCCCTTTCCAACTACACAAACAAACAGGCACATACACAACCCGGTCATCTGTACACAACCAAAGACTATGTCCTGAAAGGTTAGCAGGAGTGCTACATATGGATGCATGATGAGTCCGACAGGTGTGATTTGAGACCTGCGGGTCTTAGTGTTGTTCTGAGAGAGGCCCAGGTGGAAGATCAATACAGCCATGCATTTAAACAGAGAATCAGCTCCCAGGGAAAATAAATCTCTCTCTCTCTCAAGGAGAGGAGGACCAAAATGCAGCGTGGTTAGAGTTCATGGTTTTTAATATGAGAAACTCAACATGAACACAATTACAAACGTGGCAAAACCCAAAACAGACCTATCTGGTGCAGAGAACACAAAGACAGGAAACAATCACCCACAAAGTACCCACAGAATATGGCTGCCTAAATATGGTTCCCAATCAGAGACAACGATAGACAGCTGCCTCTAATTGAGAACCAATCTAGGCAACCATAGACATACACTATACCTAGAAAGAAGACAGCCCCATAAACATACAAAACCCCTAGACAAGACAAAAACACATACATCACCCATGTCACACCCTGACCTAACCAAAATAACAAGGAAAACAAAGAATACTAAGGTCAGGGTGTGACACTGTCTCTCTCTCTGTCTCTGTCTCTCTCTCTCTCTCTGTATAAAACACATAAATAAACACTGACTTTCAGAAAATGTTTTTATTTTACCTTTATTTAACTAGGCAAGTCAGTTAAGAACAAATTCTTATTTTCAATGACGGCCTAGGAACAGTGGGTTAACTGCCTGTTCAGGGGCAGAACGACAGATTTTGTACCTTGTCATTTGAACTTACAACCTCTTGGTTACTAGTCCAATGCTCTAACCACTAGGCTACGCTGCCACCCCAAGACTGTGGAAACATGGCCAGGTGCTTCTATTGTAGTATAACATGGAATATCAAGGGAAGGCATTGCACATAAAAGCCTGAACATAAATACGTTCATACATCTTTCTCATTCATTGTTAAGTCAAGGACAAGAAAAGGAGAGAAAACACACAGTCTAACCTTCCTGGGTTATAACAGCTTCAGGAGACTACTTCAGCTCCTGCCAGCCTAAAACCCCAAACAGCAAGCAATGCAGGTGTAGAAGCACAGTGGCTAGGAAAACACCCTAGAAAGGCCAAAACCCAGGAAGAAACCTAGAGAGGAACCAGGCTATGAGGGGTGGCCAGTCCTCTTCTGGCTGTGCCGGGTGGAGATTATAATAGAACATGGCCAAGATGTTCAAATGTCCATAGATGACCAGCAGGGTCAAATAATAATAATCACTGTAGTTGTCGAGGGTGCAACAAGTTAGCACCTCAGGAGTAAATGTCAGTTGGCTTTTCATAGCCGATCATTAAGAGTATCTCTACCGCTCCTGCTGTCTCTAGAGAGGTGAAAACAGCAGGTCTGGGACAGGTAGTACGTCCGGTGAACAGGTCTGGGTTCCATAGCCGCAGGTTGAACAGTTGAAACTGGAGCAGCAGCACGGCCAGGTGGACTGGGGACAGCAAGGAGTCATCATGCCAGGTAGTCCTGAGGCATGGTCCTAGGGCTCATGTCCTCCGAGAGAGAGAAAGAAAGAGAGAAAGAGAGAATTAGAGAGAGCATACTTAAATTCACACAGGACACCGGATAAGACAGGAGAAGTACTCTAGATATAACAGACTGACCCTAGCCCCCGACACATAAACTACTGCAGCATAAATACTGGAGGCTGAGACAGGAGGGGTCAGGAGACACTGTGGCCCCATCCGATGATACCCCCGGACAGGGCCAAACAGGCAGGATATAACCCCAACTACTTTGCCAAAGCACAGCCCCCACACCACTTGAGGGATATCTTCAACCACCAACACTGTGGCTACAGCACCAGAGGAGGCTGCTGGGAGGAGCTAGAACGTGTTTTGTATTCGTTGTCCGATGTGCTTAGGTCACCAGAGTGGAGCTGACATGCTTTTTAAGAGTGCATGATCAGAAACGATAACACACTGAAAATAATGTCCAATTCAATCCAGTGACGGATGGACAGAGGGAGAGAGTGATGGAGGAATTGAGTAAAGGGCAATAGAGGGAGAGAGAGAGTGAGACAGAGGGAGTTTGAGTGTGTCAGTGTTTGAGTGTCCTGTAACAGCTCCCAGTCAGCACTGTGGGGTAATGGGGGAGAATGTATGTATGTGCGTGTGTGTTGTTGTGTGGTGCCAGTGACCCCATCAGAGATGCTTGTACCCAGGACTACAGTACTGACACCAGGGAAAAATCTAACCCTACACGCTCACAAACACACCCACACCCACATACACACACACACACACACACACACACACACACACACACACACACACACACACACACACACACACACACAAAACCTTGCTGAGCTAAAACTCTTAGAGGGAATTCTTAGAGACAGAGGAGAGGTTTGTGTGCATCTGGAAATTAATTCTGCAGGAAAATTAGGTTTGACCCCAGTTGATCTTTGGCCGCCACGAAGGCCACATACACCCACGCACGCACGCATGCACACACACACACACACACACACACACACACACACACACACACACACACACACACACACACACACACACACACACACCCTGTCTTCTCAAAGCCCCCCATCCCCCGCTCCCCTGCTTCACACTCCATTTATTCCCACTCACAGACCTGAGGTGCCTACCAATGAACACATAGATGTCCTTCAGACAACACACACACACTATGCACACTATCTGTATACCACTTGTACCCCCCGCAAAACCCCAAACACACACACTCATACACTCATATTTCTTCACAGTACATTTCCATATACAAAGGAAGAGCTGCAGTAGGGGTGGGCCATATCTGTGCCTTTAGTTCTGCTGCATTAGCCCTGAGACACTGTGCAGCTCTCTGTTAATGGCTGTTATTTGTTATCTGGCTCTGATAGCAGCAGGCCTCCTTGCTCCTCTGTATTCACAGCAGCTCTGTCTTTAAACCCACCCACCCCTTCTCTCTGTTGCGTTTCTCAGTGAAGGTGTGTTAGGACGTTTTGGCATTCAGTGGGTTTCTCTTAGCTCTAGGACAGACTTGTATGTGTGCGTGTGTGCGTGTGTGTGTGTGCTCTGTGCTGTGAAAAAGTGTGTGTATATGAGACACACAGACATAGAGACACACAGACATAGAGAGAGAGCAAGAGAGAGAGAGGGGATGCAGCTTAAGCCCCACCCTCTTCAACATATATATCAACGAATTGTCGCGGGAACTAGAACAGTCTGCAGCACCCGGCCTCACCCTAATAGAATCTGAAGTCAAATGTCTACTGTTTGCTGATGATCTGGTGCTTCTGTCCCAAGCCAAGGAGGGCCTACAGCAGCACCTAGATCTTCTGCACAGATTCTGTCAGACCTGGGCCCTGACAGTAATCTCAGTAAGACAAAAATAATGGTGTTCCAAAAAAGGTTCAGTTCCCAGGACCACAAATACAAATTCCATCTAGACACCGTTGCCCTAGAGCACACAAAAAAACTATAGATACCTCGGCCTGTGAACAATCTGAGAGACAAGGCAAAAAGGGCATTCTATGCCATCAAAAGGAACATCAAATTCGACATACCAATTAGGATCTGGCTAAAAATACTTGAATCAGTTGTAGAACCCATTGCCCTTTATGGTTGTGAGATCTGGGGTCCGCTCACCGGAATTCTGAAAATGTATCTTCTGTGTACAATGTAAAGCACCAAATAATGCATACAGAGCAGAATTAGGCCGTTACCCGCTAATGATCAAAATCTAGAAAAGAGACGTTAAATTCTACAACCACCTAAAAGGAAGCGATTCCCAAACCTTCCATAACAAAGCCATCACCTACAGAGAAATAAATAAGGAGAATGGTCCCCAAAGCAAGCTGGTCCTGGGGCTCTGTTCACAAACACAAACAGACCCCACAGAGCCCCAGGACAGCAACACAATTAGACTCAACCAAATCATGAGAAAAGACCAAATATCAACGTAAAACGCTAAATATCAACATAAAACACAAAATAATGCATGCAGACCAGAATTAGGCCGATATCCGCTAATTATCCAAATCCAGAAAAGAGACATTAAATTCTTGACACATTGGAAAGAATTAACAAAAGAAACAGAGCCAACTAGAATGCTATTTGGCCCTACACAGAGAGTATACAGTGGCAGAACACCTGACCACTGTGACTGACCCAAAATGAAGGAAACCTTTGACTCTGTACAGACTCAGTGAGCATAGCCTTGCTATTGAGAAAGCCCACCAAAGGCAGACCTGGCTCTCAAGAGAAGACAGGCCATGTGCACACTGCCCACAAAATGAGGTGGAAACTGAGCTGCACTTCCTAACCTCCTGTCCAATGTATGAACATATTAGAGATACATATTTCCCTCGGATTACACAGATCCACAAAGAATTCGAAAACAAATCCAATTTTGATAAACTCCTTTATCTATTGGGTGAAATACCAGTGTGGTCACAGCAGCAAGATTTATGACCTGTTGCCACAAGAAAAGGGCAACCAGTGAAAAGGGCAACCAGTTTATTTATTTTCCTTTTTGTACTTTAACTATTTGCACATCATTCCAACACTATGTATATATACATATTATTACATTTGAAATGTCTTTATTCTTTTAGAGCTATTGTAAGTGTAATGTTTACTGTTAATTTTTTATTGTTTATTTCACTTTTGTTTATTATCTATTTCACTTGCTTTGGCAATGTAAACATATGTTTCCCATCCCAATAAATCCCGTGAAATTAAATTGAATTGAGAGAGAGAAGTGAAGTAGAGAGAGAGAGGGAGGTGAAGTAGAGAGAGAGGGAGAGAGAGAGAGAGAGAGAGAGAGAGAGGGAGAGAGAGGAGAGGTGAAGTAGAGGGAGAGGTGAAGTAGAGAGAGAGGGAGAGAGAGAGAGAGGGAGAGGTGAAGTAGAGGGAGAGGTGAAGTAGAGAGAGAGAGAGAGAGAGAGAGAGAGGTGAAGTAGACAGAGAGAGAGAGAGGTGAAGTAGAGAGAGAGGTGAAGTAGACAGAGAGAGAGAGAGAGAGGTGAAGTAGACAGAGAGAGAGAGAAAGAGGTGAAGTAGAGAGAGAGGTGAAGTAGAGAGAGAGAGTTGAGTAGAGAGAGAGAGAGAGAGAGAGAGAGAGGTGAAGTAGACAGAGAGAGAGAGAGAGAGAAGTAGACAGAGAGAGAGGTGAAGTAGACAGAGAGAGAGGTGAAGTAGAGAGAGAGAGAGTTGAAGTAGAGAGAGAGAGTTGAAGTAGAGAGAGAGAGAGAGTTGAAGTAGACACAGAGAGAGAGAGGTGAAGTAGACAGAGAGAGAGAGAGAGGTGAAGTAGAGAGAAAGAGAGAGACAGAGAGAGAGAGAGAGAGGTGAAGTAGAGGGAGAGGTGAAGTAGAGAGAGAGAGAGAGCGAGAGAGGTGAAGTAGACAGAGAGAGAGAGAGAGAGAGAGAGAGAGAGTGAAGTAGAGAGAGAGACAGACAGACAGAGAGGGAGTGAGGGGGGTCAGTAAGTTTTGGGGAGCTCTTGGCCCAGGTGGAAGTCTCCTCCTGTGAGGATCTCAGACTGCAGTGTGGGGTCGACTCAGCAAATGTCCCACCTGTCAATCACAGCTAAACCCCTGATAGCTCCTTGCTCTGATTGACAGCTTATTATTTGCCCTAGAGGTTTTTTCCCCCCAGTTTTCTCCTCTACTGTTGAGCTGATGCTTTACTGTCCTTCTTAAAGGGTCAGGAACTGAAGGAGGCGGGCTGGTTTCTGTCTTAAATAGGATGTGTCCTGTGTAGAGGGTTTACAGATGGGCTCTCACAGTTTTCATTCTGTGAGTGGTTAGTAAGTCAAGTTAGGAAGAGTTTTTCACTTTTCAAGTAGTGCTTTCATATTTTTGACTTGTAGTTCACTGTGACAGATTTGGACATGGTCATAGACTAGGGTTGCTAGATCATTTCAGAACAACTTACAGGGACATGAAAGAGCTAAACTCTCCTTTATCTGGGTATGGCATATTAAAGGATGCCAGTTTCTGACAACCTTTTAATTTAGTGTTTTTACTTTTACAGTGACATTTTAAGGTATCTCTAACAGAGAACATTCTGATCTCCCTGAACAGTATCCTCTCCTAGAGACAGAGATGTGGTGGGGGGGAAGGACACACACACACACACTACCCTCCACTGTTACTCGTCACCTTACTACTGTCCAATGCTCCTAATTAACACTAACCATCCTAATGAATGCTTTTCATATTTGAAATGTCCAATTACTGTTCTGTCCCTTGTTCCTGGGCTCAGACAGACCATAAAGGGACAAAGCTGTGACTGGGACTGGAGAGGAGACTCACACACACGCACTCATAATCTTCGCTGAACATTATGAGGGTCATGTGTCACCATGGTTACAGCGAGGTCATACTATACCTGATTATTAAAAGTCTGAGAAAGTGGGGGTTTGGAGAGAGAGAGGTGGGTAGCGGGGGGGGGGTCTCTCGGGAACAAAGACCTTTAGGATGCCATCTGAGGTACATTGTTTAGGACATACAAGCAGTCAGAGATGTTGTAGACTGTGCTCCTCTTCCAGACATAGGGGGTGTTTTAGTGAGATGATTCTGGGGCTTTATCATTGTCAAATACAGTAATCATTCCACTTTCTCTCTCAGTGGAAGAGGGTACCGAAGCTCTGAGTGGCCAAAAAGCTCTCCTTTTTTGAATAAAGATGTCAACAATGAGACAATAACGGGTCCTTCATTCTCTCTATAGATAGAACTGTCCCTCTTCTGTGGCAATAAGCAAAACATATTGGATTCTTTGCCAAAGTTAGATGAAAGTTAGCTCAAAGCTAGCCTGAGGACATTGTGGGATCTGTCCAGATGGTCTCTAGCCATGCAGGCCCATCCCACACCAAACGGCCCTCTGCCTCCAGAAAGATGAATCTAGTCTGTGAAAAACCAAAAGAGGAATGTCTCTGATACACACACACACACACACACACACACACACACACACACACACACACACACACACACACATACACACATGCCTTAAGATGTACTTCCTTTGTTGCGAGTGTTTAGAGTAAAGCACCCTCTTGTTTGCAGCCTCCTGTCGTCCTCTCCTGTTTCACAAAGAGATTAGTTCAATCTATCATTGTATCTGATTACCTGTAGGTGTTTCCACCAGGAAAAGGCAGGATGGTATGCATATACCCCCCCTCTCTCTTTCTCTCTCTCCCCCTCTGTCTCTCTCTCTCTCTCTGCCAGGAGCCTAAGTGAGTAATTATAATAACAGCGTTTGGTTGGTAATCACAGTAAACACCTGTAACCTGGGCTGATTTGAAAGGCAAATGAATGCTAATCTGTTGTTTAACCAGCCAGAGCTTTTGTTGCCCAGAATTCGTTCTCTCTCCCTCTCTCGCTTTAAAATATACTTTCATACACTGGACCACACTACTGCTTTGATACACACACTATGGAGGGAGTCATTTGGACCTCTTGTTCCCTCTTCTTCTCTCCTTTTGATTTAATTGTTTCTCTCTTATCTTCTCTTAGGTCCTCCTCTCTTCCTCATCTCCTGTTTTCTTTTTCTATTCCCTCCTTCTCTTAATATTTTACCTCTGTAAACATAATTTGTTACAATGTTATCTCACAAATCATATTTTGTTCTAATACGATTGTTCAGAGAAATAGATTTTGTTTAGCAAGTAATATGTTTTCAAAATTATTGGCACCCCTGTCTCCAGTACTTGTCAATACCTCACCTTGCGGGGATAACGATACTGTTGTATGACATTGGAGAACACATTGGGAGGGATCTTAGACCACCATTCCTCCATACATCCTTCGTCTGCACTTATGGACTGCCAGTTCAAACCACAGGTTTTCAATGGTGTTCATGTCCGGAGACTGAGGTGGCCATTGCAAAATGTTGATTTTACTTGGTAAAATTCATGATGCCATTTAACTTAATATGGGCCCCAGGACCAGTGGAAGCAAAATAGCCCCGTAACATCAAAGATCCACCACACTATTTTACAGTAGGTACTGGTGTACATGGCCAAAGAGATTTATTTTCATGTCATCTGACCGTAGCACCGGTTCCAAGTGCCAATCTCGTTTAGAAAACTCCAGGCATTTACATTTGTTTGATTACATGAAAATAGAGCCCTTTGGCCACGCACACCAGTGGTGGGTTTTTCGTGGAAATAAGGATACAGAAGCAGTAATAGTCCTGCTCCCTCACAACACAGTAGAGCACAGCAGTGAAAGGGGAGTGACTGGTGAGATAGTAGCAGGTGAATGTCAGAGGAGCAGGGGGCAGGACAGGACAGGGCCCCCCACTGTTGACCATCAATACTCAGACAGAGAGTGAACAATCTGACTCTCTGCACAAGCACAAACCCACACCACACTGGCTGGTCCCTCCCAGTTGGTTTGTCAGCTCATTCTCAGGAAACAGCAATAACCCCCCAGGGAGAGGTGTGTGTGTCGTGCGTGTGTGCTTGTTTGCGCATGTGCGCGTGTGTGTGCGTGCGCGCGCGTGTGTGTAGGTGCATCATGTGTCCATGTGTTTGTGCTTGCATACCTGCATTCTATGTTCAAGACCCAAACCCTGCAGACAAACTCCAACTCCTCACAACCTCCTATCCTAAACAATTTCCTGTGTTCCTCTGTGTTCTGTCTGTCCCAGTCTCCTGTGTTCCAGTGCACAGCTGTCTGCTCTATCTGTGCTGCTCCGGGCCCAGCGTTTACTCTAGCTCCAATGCCTTATCAATGCAGCACACTCCCATTCATCTCTATCAACCTCTTTAACTTCTCTTTTAGTTGTGCTCTTCTAGTCAAACTGTGAAGGGGCATCAGTCAGGCCTACTCAGTACAGAGCAGCAGACACAGGGTGCCTTGAGGTTTCAATTCATTCACTCAGTCTGACTCTGAGTAGCTAATGATGAATACTGCATTTATCCTGACTTAATACATCACTTGCCTCTTGTGGTGCACTCACTTACTCTCTCAGGGACAAATCATCTCGCCAGATCCATATTCGTGTTTCAGACTTTTGCATCAATCATGCACTGATGTAACAGGGAGATTTGCACCATGTACTAGAAGATGCTGCTGTGATCATCCAGAGTCGATGTTCAGCAGCCAGACCACCCTGTGTCCCTCTGCTGCTGACCAGTGGGTCGGTCAGTAATGGATGTTGAGCACTAGATTACATGGCTCCCAAGTGGCGCAGTGGTCTAAGGCACCGCATCTCAGTGCTAGAGGTGTCATTACAGACCCTGGTTTGATTCCAGGCTGTATCACAACCAGCCGTGATTGGGAGACCCATAGGGAGGTGCACAATTGGCCCAGTGTCGTCCGGGTTAGGGTTCGGCCGAGGTAGACCATCATTGTAAATACGAATTTGTTCTTAACTGACTTGCCTGGTTAAATTAATAAAAATTAAAACATTGTTCTGTGTTATTGATTAGGCTTTGTAGAGGAGGCACCATTTCATTGTATTTAACCTTTATTTAACTAGGCAAGTCAGTTATGAATAAATTCATATTTACAATGACGGCCTACCAGGAAACAAAAGGCCTCCTGCGGGGACGGGGAACTGGGACGGGGAACTGGGACGGGGGACGGGAATTGTTACGGGACGGGAATGGGGACGGGAACTGGGACGGAACGGAACGGGAACGGGGACAGGGATGGGAACGGGGACGGGCAACTGGGATTAAAAATTAAAAATCAACACAATATAAATATAGGACAAAAGACACATCACAACAAGAGAGACAACACAACACTACATAAAGAGAAACCTAAGACAACAACATAGCAAGGCAGCAACACATGACAATACAGCATGGTAGCAACACAACATAACAACAACATGGTAGCAACACAACATGGTAGCAGCACAAAACATGGTACAAACATTTTTGGGCACAAACAATGGCACAAAGGGCAAGAAGGTAGAGACAACAATACATCACACAAAGCAGCCACAACTGTCAGTAAGAGTGTTCATGATTGAGAGATTGAGATAAAACTGTCCAGTTTGAGTGTTTGTTGCAGCTCGTTCCAGTCGCTAGCTGCAGCGAACTGAAAAGAGGAGCGACCCAGGGATGTGTGTGCTTTGAGGACCTTTAACGGAATGTGACTGGCAGAACGGGTGTTGTATGTGGAGGATGAGGGCTGCAGTAGACATCTCCAATAGGGGGAAGTGAGGCCTAAGAGGGTTTTATAAATAAGCATCAACCAGTGGGTCTTGCGACGGGTATACAGAGATGACCAGTTTACAGAGGAGTATAGAGTGCAGTGATGTGTCCTATAAGGAGCATTGGTGGAAAATCTGATGGCCGAATGGTAATGAACATCTAGCCGCTCGAGAGCACCCCAACCTGCCGATCTATAAATTATGTCTCCGTAATCTAGCATGGGTAGGATTGTTATCTGAATCAGGGTTAGTTTGGCAGCTGGGGTGAAAGAATAGCGATTAAGATAGAGGAAACCAAGTCTAGATTTAACTTTAGCCTGCAGCTTTGATACGTGCTGAGAGAAGGACAGTGTACCGTCTAGTCAAGTACTTGTATGAGGTGACTACCTCAAGCTCTAAACCCTCAGAGGTAGTAATAACACCTTTGGGAAGAGGGGCATTCCTCTTACCAAACCACATGACCTTTGTTTTGGAGGTGTTCAGAACAAGGTTAAGGGTAGAGAGATTGTTGGACACTAAGAAAGCTTTGTTGTGGAGCATTTAACACAAAATCCAGGGAGGGGCCAGCTCAGTATAAGACTGTATCATCTGCATATAAATGGATGAGAGAACTTCCTACTGCCTGAGCTATGTTGTTGATGTAAATTGAGAAGATTGTGGGGCCTAGGATCGAGCCTTGGGGTACTCCCTTGGTGACAGGCAGTGGCTGAGATAGAAGATTTTCTGACTTTATAATCTGTACTCTTTGAGAGAGGCAGTTAGCAAACCAGACCAAAGACCCCTCAGAGACACCAATACTCCTTAGCTGGAGCACAAGAATGGAATTGTCTTCTGTATCAAAAGCTTTGGTCAAGTCAATAAAAATAGCAGCACAATATTGCTTAGAATCAAGGGCAATGGTGACATCATTGAGGACCTTTAAGGTTGCAGTGACACATCCATAACCTGAGCGGAAACCAGATTGCATACCCGAGAGAATACTATAGACATCAAGAAAGCCAGTCAGTTTATTGACAAGTTTTTCCAACCCATTTTTTATAAACAGGGCAAAATAGAAATAGGCCTAACAGTTAGGATCAGCTTCATCTCCCCCTTTAAATTAAGGACAAACCGTGGCTGCCTTCCAAGCAATGGGAACCACCCCAGAAAGGAGAAACAGGTTAAAAGGTTGGAGATAGGCGATGATAGGGGCAGCAACCTTAAAGAAAAAAGGGTCTAAACTATCTGACCCAGATGGTTCTTTCGGGTCAAGTTTAAGGAGCTCCTTTAGCACTTCGGATTCAGTGACTATCTACAGTTAGAAACTTTGTAGCGGGGCAGGGGAAAAAGAGGGAGAAGCGTCGAGGATAGTCACATTAGAAGGGGTGGGAGATGAGGAAATGTTGGACAGGCAATGACGCATGGCTACGTCAAATGGGAATCCTGACTTAATGAAGTGGTGATTAAAGAGCTCAGCCATGTGCTTCTTGTCAGTAACAACCACATCATCAACATTAAGGGACATGGGCAGCTGTGAGGAGGAGGGTTTATTCTCCAGGTCTTTAACCATTTTCCAGAACTTCTTGGGGTTAAACCCACAGAGAGAGAACTGCTCCTTAAAGTAACTAACTTTGGCCTTCCAGATAGCCTGAGTGCACTTATTTCTCATTTGCCTGAACGATAGCCAGTCAGCCTGAGTATGCATGTGCTGAGCCTTTCACCAAGTGCAATTCTTGAGGTGGAGTAACTCTGCAAGATCACGGTGTAACAAGGGGCTGAACCTGTTATTAATTCAAATTTTCTTTATGGGGTGTGTTTATTAACAATACCACTGAAAATGTTTAAAAAAGAAGGTCCAAGCATCTTTGACAGAGGGGATCAAGCTGATTCTGTACCATTTTACAAAGGCTTGCTCATTAAAGTTTTTTAGCAAGCATCTATGACAAATCAAGACAGGTCGTTTCACTGAGCAGCCATTACGAACACAGGCTGAAAAACAGTGATCACTAAGGTCATTACAGAAAACACCAGACTGATACCTATCAGGATTATTTGTGAGGATAACATCGAGGAGAGTAGCCTTTTCTGGGTGTTTGGAGTCATACCTTGTGGGATTCTGAATAATCTGAGAAAGATTTAGCTCCCATTGCTTTAGGACTTGGTCAGGTGGTTTAAGCATGTTCCAGTTTAGGTCACCTAGCAGGACAAATTCAGATTTAGTGTAAGGGGCCATTGATGATGCATGATGCTGATAACTGTTTGTTTAAGTATTGCCTCTCACTGGTAGTGGCTCAGATGAGAGATTGAAAGATTTAAGGTTATGTCTCTCTCAGAACCTAATGTCTAGAATTGTAGACGTGCTGTGTCTCTGACTGTTCTTCTCAACATGGGGGGAAATGTGTGTGTGTGTGTGTGTGTCTGGAGGGGGAGGGGTGAGAGAGAGTAAAGGAGAGAAGACCAGAGAAGATGAGTGCGGGTGAGGGAGAGTTATTGAATGAGGGAGAGAGAAGATTAGCCTTGTCCGGAGGATCTCCCTAGGGTGTGTGCTGTTTGAGGAGAACAGGCTGGTCTGAAATCCCATGCCTCAGTGCCCTCTCCCTCCTCCATTCTCCCTCCTACACCCACACCTCTCTCCACCTATATCTGGGTCATACTGACCTGTAGCTACCAGTATTTCTTTTTCAGTATTTTGTTCTTCTTTCTTTCTTTCTTTCTGCATAATGTGGCCTGCTCTGACGTTTAGTTCACATAATGTACCAGCCTTTCTCCAGCAGCATGTTTAGTTCCATCTCTTTTTACCCATTTCATCCTTAATTCTATTTCATCCTTCATTCTATTTCATCCTTCATTGAAATAAATATCTCATTATTTCCTAAAGAGGGGACATGTATGTTTACTTTGAGCTGGGACATCTCTTGGGTCATGTCCAAATATCCATACTTGCATTCTAAATAGTAGGCTGATTCATTGTTTGAAAATATGTTTTATCGTATGTCACATTTTGATTGAGTATGCTTTAAATACCAGGATGCCATACTCCTTTCAGGTTTTTATCTAGGATGAATCTATGAATCTATCTAGCATGTTATTTAGGAAGAGAACCGTCTTTTCAGACCCACGTGTGTTTTTTGTGTTGTTTTTTTACATTTAATTTTCGAAACATAGAATATACTTGCAGTGAAGCCACTTAACAACAACATCATACCAGTCATCCAACAGACTCCCATTCAGAGCGACACACAGAAGCGTCCAGGGTCAAATCCCTGCTCAAGGGCATGTTGACAGATCTAGCACCAGGCCAAAAAAACGTGAACCTGAACCCTCCAAGATCCCCCCACAGTTCCCCAATAGCTGTCCCTCAACCATTCGAGACCCCTCCCACCCCTCCCAGGAAGAAGAAAAAATACAACGAATTCCATTCCCCACTCCCAAAAACCCCCCAATGCACCAACAACCCTGAGAATGAGCTAAAGAGAAAAAAGGAAAAGACAGAAGAAAACAGCAAACAATGCAAAAAAATATATACAAATTAAACAAAATAATACATTTTAAACAAAGGACATCAAGGACAACTAAAATGATAACAGCAATGCAACTGTATATGTTTGTGTGCATGTCTGGCACTATTACATGTATGTGTGTGTGTTCTTGTCTGTGTTTATTTGAATGAGAGTGTGTGTATATATGCATATGTACAAACACCTGCATGGCATCAGCCTCAGGCAAACATTAGTTGTAAAAACACTGCCACTTAGTGTCATTCAAATGTACTTTTTATTATGTTTTATTTAGACTTTTTTAATATATATTGTTTAAACTTTTATCCTCGACCATCATTCTATCTCCTACACAGCAACTCCACTCCCACTTGTCTCCAATTACAAATACCTGGGTGTCTGGTTAGACTGTAAACTCTCCTTCCAGACTCACATGAAGCATCTCCAATCCAAAATTAAATCTAGAATTGGCTTCCTATATCTCAACAAAGCATCCTTCACTCATGCTGCCAAACATACCCTCGTAAAACTGACCATCCTACCGATCCTTGACTTCGGTGATGTCATCTATAAAATAGCCTCCAACACTCTACTCAACAAACTGGATGCAGTCTATCACAGTGCACTCCGTTTTGTCACCAAAGCCCCATACACTACCCACCATTGCGACCTGTATGCTCTCGTTGGTTGGCCCTCGCTTCATACTTGTCGCCAAACCCACTGGCTACAGGTTATCTACAAGTCTCTGTTAGGTAAAGCCCCGCCTTATCTCAGCTCACTGGTCACCATAGCAGCACCCACTCGTAGCACGCGCTCCAGTAGGTATAGCTCACTGGTCACCCCCAAAGCCAATTCCTACTTTCGTCGTCTTTCCTTCCAGTTCTCTGCTGCCCATGATTGGAACGAATTGCAAAATTCTCTGAAGCTGGAGACTCACATCTCCCTCACTAGCTTTAAGCACCAGCTGTCAGAGCAGCTTACAGATCACTGCACCTGTACATAGCCCATCTGTAAACAGCCCATCTATCTACCTACCTCATCCCCATACTGGTATTTATTTATTTATTTTGCTCCTTTGCACCCCAGTATCTCTACCTGCACATTCATCTTCTGCCGCTCTACCATTCCAGTGTTTAATTGCTATATTGTAATTACTTCGCCACCATGGCCTATTTATTTCCTTAACTTACCTCATTTGCACTCACTGTATACAGACTTTTTGTTTTCTTTTGTTCCACTCGATTATTGACTGTATGTTTTGTTTATTCCATGTGTAACTCTGTGTTGTTGTATGTGTCGATTTGCTACGCTTTATCTTGGCCAGGATGCAGTGGCAAATGAGAACTTGTTCTCAACTAGCCTACCTGGTTAAATAAAGGTGAAATAAAATAAAATAAATAAAATTACACATACCAACCCTCAGCTTCCCTCAGGCCATCCCATCTACTGTTGAAGTCGGAAGTTTACATACACCTTAGCCAAATACATTTAAACTCAGTTTTTCACAATTCCTGACATTTAATCCTAGTAAAAAATTCACTGTCTTAGGTCAGTTAGGATCACCACTTTATTTTATGAATGTGAAATGTCAGAATAATAGTAGAGAGAATGATTTATTTCAGCTTTTATTTCTTTCATCACATTCCAAGTGGGTCAGAAGTTTACATACGCTCAATAGGTAATTGGTAGCATTGCCTTTAAATTGTTTAACTTGAGACTACCGAGTGGCACAGTGATCTAAGGCCCTGCATTGCAGTGCTAGCGGTGCAACCAGAGATTCTGGGTTCGCGACCGGGAGGCCCATGGGGCGGCGCACAATTGGCACAGCGTTGTCCGGTTTAGGGAGGGTTTGGCCAGCAGGGATATCCTTTTCTCATCGCACACTAGTGACTCCTGTGGCGGGCCAGGCGCCGTGCATGCTGACCAGGTCACCAGGTGTACATTGTTTCCTCTGACACATTGGTGCGGCTGGCTTCCGGGTTGGATGTGCATTGTGTCAAGAAGCAGTGTGGCTTGGTTGGGATGTGTTTTCTGAGGACTCATGGCTCTCGACCTTCGCCTCTCCTGAGTCCGTATGGAAGTTGCAGCAATGAGACAAGACTGCAACTACTACCAATTTGATACCACGGAATTGGTTGTAAAAAAAATATATATCATTGTTTAACTTGGGTCAAATGTGTCGGGTAGCTACCAAATACTAATTGAGTGTATGTAAACTTCTGACCCACTGGGAATGTGATGAAAGAAATAAAAGCTGAAATAAATCATTCTCTCTACTATTATTCTGACATTTCACATTCTTAAAATAAAGTGGTGATCCTAACTGACCTAATACATGGAATTTTAACTAGGATTAAATGTCAGGAATTGTGAAAAACTGAGTTTAAATGTATTTGGCTAAGATGTGTGTAAAATTCCGACTTCAACTAAAGGTTCAGCAAATCCACTTATTGTTTGGGATACCTTTAAATGTACCTTCAGGGGTCATCCAATTCAATATTGATCAATAATTAATAAGCAGTTTCTAGCTAAAGAGACAAGACTAACAAGGGAAATCCATGAACAAATAGTACAAGTAGATAGCAATAAAAACGATACTACTGAGATACAAAATAAGTTAGAGGAAAAACAAAAAGAACTTGAGGACCTTATTCAAGAACTATCTAATGTAATCTATTCCAAAAATAAAGCAAACTGGGTGGAATATGGAGAAAAATGCACAACATTCTTCCTGAATCTCCAATACAGGAACGCTAACAAAAAGAATTTGCAGAAACTCGTTACTGAAGACGAAGTCATCTATCGTTCTCCGAATTATATTTTAAAAGAGGAAGATAATTATTTTAGGCAGATGTTCTCTTTTCCGTCTCATCCTTTCCCACTGAAAGAATATTATGGTAAGGAATTCTTTCCAAATACAGTGCCTTGCGAAAGTATTCGGCCCCCTTGAACTTTGCGACCTTTTGCCACATTTCAGGCTTCAAACAAAGATATAAAACTGTATTTTTTTGTGAAGAATCAACAACAAGTGGGACACAATCATGAAGTGGAATGACATTTATTGGATATTTCAAACTTTTTTAACAAATCAAAAACTGAAAAATTGGGCGTGCAAAATTATTCAGCCCCTTTACTTTCAGTGCAGCAAACTCTCTCCAGAAGTTCAGTGAGGATCTCTGAATGATCCAATGTTGACCTAAATGACTAATGATGATAAATACAATCCACCTGTGTGTAATCAAGTCTCCGTATAAATGCACCTGCACTGTGATAGTCTCAGAGGTCTGTTAAAAGCGCAGAGAGCATCATGAAGAACAAGGAACACACCAGGCAGGTCCGAGATACTGTTGTGAAGAAGTTTAAAGCCGGATTTGGATACAAAAAGATTTCCCAAGCTTTAAACATCCCAAGGAGCACTGTGCAAGCGATAATATTGAAATGGAAGGAGTATCAGACCACTGCAAATCTACCAAGACCTGGCCGCCCCTCTAAACTTTCAGCTCATACAAGGAGAAGACTGATCAGAGATGCAGCCAAGAGGCCCATGATCACTCTGGATGAACTGCAGAGATCTACAGCTGAGGTGGGAGACTCTGTCCATAGGACAACAATCAGTCGTATAATTGCACAAATCTGGCCTTTATGGAAGAGCGGCAAGAAGAAAGCCATTTCTTAAAGATATCCATAAAAAGTGTCATTTAAAGTTTGCCACAAGCCACCTGGGAGACACACCAAACATGTGGAAGAAGGTGCTCTGGTCAGATGAAACCAAAATTGAACTTTTTGGCAACAATGCAAAACGTTATGTTTGGCATAAAAGCAACACAGCTCATCACCCTGAACACACCATCCCCACTGTCAAACATGGTGGTGGCAGCATCATGGTTTGGGCCTGCTTTTCTTCAGCAGGGACAGGGAAGATGGTTCAAATTGATGGGAAGATGGATGGAGCCAAATACAGGACCATTCTGGAAGAAAACCTGATGGAGTCTGCAAAAGACCTGAGACTGGGATGGAGATTTGTCTTCCAACAAGACAATGATCCAAAACATAAAGCAAAATCTACAATGGAATGGTTCAAAAATAAACATATCCAGGTGTTAGAATGGCCAAGTCAAAGTCCAGACCTGAATCCAATCGAGAATCTGTGGAAAGAACTGAAAACTGCTGTTCAAAATGCTCTCCATCCAACCTCACTGAGCTCGAGCTGTTTTGCAAGGAGGAATGGGAAAAAATTTCAGTCTCTCGATGTGCAAAACTGATAGAAACATACCCCAAGCGACTTACAGCTGTAATCGCAGCAAAAGGTGGCGCTACAAAGTATTAACTTAAGGGGGCTGAATAATTTTGCACGCACAATTTTTCAGTTTTTGATTTGTTAAAAAAGTTTGAAATATCCAATAAATGTCGTTCCACTTCATGATTGTGTCCCACTTGTTGTTGATTCCTCACAAAAAAATACAGTTTTATATCTTTATGTTTGAAGCCTGAAATGTGGCAAAAGGTCGCAAAGTTCAAGGGGGCCGAATACTTTCGCAAGGCACTGTAATATAAAAAAATTTAAATTAACAAATGTACTGAAAGATCAGTGTGATGGCCAAATTACAGAGTAAGAAGTTTTTGAGGCTATTAAATCCTTTCAGTCTGGAAAAACCCCAGGACTTGATGGCATACAGGTAGAGGTATATCAAGTAATTTTTGATATACTAAAAGCTCCATTGTTATATTGTTTTAATTACTCCTATAGAAATGGTAGTCTGTCAGGTACTAAGTAGGAAGGTCTGATTTCTCTATTATTAAAACAAGACCCAGGTGGAAAATATAAAGACCCAGTCTATCTAAAAAAAATGGCCCCTTACACTTCAATGTTGTGATGCAAATACACTAGCAAAATTCATAGCACTCAGAATTAAAAGGGTTTTACCAGGTATTGTTCATCCTGATCAGACAGGTTTTTTTTTACATGGACGATACATTGGAGATAATATATGACAACTACTAGAAATAATATAACATCATGAAACATATAAGAAGCCAGGAATGGTATTTATAGAGGATTTTGAAAAGGCATTTGATAAAGTAAGACTGGATTTTATTTATAGATGCCTGGATTTGATCAATTTGGGTAATTCTCTTATAAAATGGGTACTTCTCAGAGAGTTTTGAATTTTCAAGAGGAGTTAAACAAGGGTGTCCACTGTCACCATATCTATTCGTTATGGCCATTGAAATGCTAGCTATTAAAATCGGATCCAACAACATTAGAGGATTAGATATCCTATGCTTAAAAACAAAGGTGTCCATGTATGCCGATGACTCAAGTTTTATATTAAGTCCGCGAGCTAGATCCCTGCAATGTCTCATTGAAGATCTAGATAACTTGTCTGTATTCTCTGGACTAAACACTAATTATGATAAGTGTACAATATTATGTATTGGATCCTTAAAAAATACAACTTTGACATTACCCTGCAGTTTACCAATAAAATGGGCTTATGGTGAAGTAGACATACTCGGTATTTATATCAAAAAAGACATAAATAACCTCTCCACAATGAATTTAAATAGAAAACTTGTAGAAATAGACAAGATCCTGTAACTATTGAGAGGTAAATACCTGTCTATTTATGGAAAAATTGCCCTGACTTACTCCTTAGTCATATCTCAGTTTACTCACTTACTTATGGCGCTGCCTACTCCTGATGATTCATTTTTCAAATCATATGAGCAAAAAATATTTAGCTTTATCTGGGACTCTAAACCAGACAAAATAAAATGTGCCTATCTATATAATGAATATGAATTGGGTGGGTTGAGATTAATAAATATAAAAGCACTAAACCTCCCTAAAAGCTTCACTCATTCAAAAGTTTTATTTGAAACCTAAATTGTTCTCAAGTAGATTACTAAAAAAGCTCATCCATTGTTTAAAAATAGCCTTTTTGCCTTTATGCAGATTGCCATGTCTCATTTTCAATTAATTGAAAATTATACATTTTTCAAAGTATCTCTCTTTTTCAAACAAGCATTGCAGAGCTGGCTACAATTTCAATTTCATCCCCTGAAAAGATAAAACAAATATTACAACAAATATTATGGCTGAACTCAAATGTGCTGGTTGATAAAATACCTGTATTTATGGGAAAGATGTTTGAAAAGGGTATTTTGTTCTTAAATGATGTTGTAAATTGGAATGGTAGAGTTATGTCCTTCGTGGAGTTATCAGAATTTTATGGAAAGGTCTGTTCAATCCAAGGGTACAACCAAATGTTTACAGCATTACCCCAAAAATGGAGGAGGCAGGTGGCAGCGGGAGGAGGTAGGGAACTGGTCTGTCTGCCCAATATAAAGGATCAAAACTTGCGGAGGAATAAAAATAGCATAAATGGGAAAGTATACCAGTTTCATTTGAGGACCAGGATGTTGACAACTGTGCCATACAGATTGCCAAATCATTGGGAAGAGATTTTTGATTTACCGATTCCATGTTGAGTTAATATATAAAACAATGCAAGATTCAAAACGTTGTGCTTTTCAGCTAAAATTATTATATAGAATTCTTGCCACCAACAAAATGTTGAATATTGAGGGCATAAAATCATCGAAACTCTGCAGATTTTGTTGTGAGGATACAGAATCAATAGACCATTTATTTTGATATTGCCCTCAGGTAGCCTGTTTCTGGTCTCAGTGTCACGTCCTGACCTTAGAACTTTGTCCCCCCCCGTATTTTATCTAACGGGTGGCATCCCTAAGTCTAAATATTGCTGTTACATTGCACAATCTTCAATGTTATGTCATAATTATGTACAATTCTGGCAAATTAATTATGGTCTTTGTTTGGAAGAAATGGTCTTCACACAGTTTGCAACGAGCCAGGCGGCCCAAACGGCTGCATATACCCTGAATCTGCTTACACAGAACACAAGAGAGTGACACAATTTTTCGAGTTAAAAGAAATTCATGTTAGCAGGAAATATTAACTAAATATGCAGGTTTAAAAATATACACTTGTGTATTGATTTTAAGAAAGGCGTTAATGTTTATGGTTAGGTACACTTTAGTTGCAACGACAGTGCTTTTTCACGAATGTGCTTGTTAAATCACCCGTTTCATGAAGTAGGCTGTGATTCAATGATAAATTAACAGGCACCGCATCGATTATATGCAACGCGGGACAAGCTAGATAAACTAGTAATATCATCAACCATGTGTAGTTAACTAGTGATTATGTTAGGATTGATTGTTTTTTATAAGATAAGTTTAATGCTAACTAGCACCTTACCTTGGCTCCTTGCTGCACTCGCATTACAGGTAGTCAGCCTGCCACGCAGTCTCCTCGTGGAGTGCAATGTAATTGGCCATAATCGGTGTCCAAAAATGCAGATTACTGATTGTTATGAATACTTGAAATTGGCCCTAATTAATCGGCCATTCCGATTAATTGGTCGACCTCTAGTCCTAAATGACTTGACATAACTATAGTTTGTTTACAAGAAATTTGTGGAGTGGTTATTTATCACATACACATGGTTAGCAAAGGTTAATGCGAGTGTAGCAAAATGCTTGTGCTTCTAGCTCCGACCATGCAGTAATATCTAACAAGTAATCTAACCTAACAATTTCACATCTACCTTATACACACACAAGTGTAAAGGAATGAATAACAATATGTACATAAAAATATATGAATGAGTGATGGCCGAACGGCATAGGCAGGATGCAGTAGATGGTATAGAGTAGAGTCTATACATATGAGATGAGTAATGTAGGGTATGTAAACATTTTACAAAGTGGCATTGTTTAAAGTGGCTAGTGATACATTTATAACATCAATTTTTACATTATTAAAGTGGCTGGAGTTGAGTCAGTGTGTTGTCAGCAGCCTCTCAATGTTAGTGATGGCTGTTTAACAGTCTGATGGCCTTGAGATAGAAGCTGTTTTTCAGTCTCTCGGTCCCGGCTTTGATGCACCTCTACTGACCTCACCTTTTGGATGATAGCGGGGTGAACAAGCAGTGGCTCGGGTGGTTGTTGTCCTTGATGATCTTTTTGGCATTCCTGTGACATCGGGTGGTTTAGGTGTCCTGGAGGGCAGGTAGTTTGCCCCCTGTGATGCGTTGTGCAGACCTCGCTGGAGGTCTGGAGAGCCTTGCGGTTGTGGGTGGAGCAGTTGCCGTACCAGGCGGTGATACAGCCCGACAAGATGCTCTCGATTGTGCATCTGTAAACGTTTGTGAGTGTTTTTGACAAGCCGAATTTCTTCATCCTCCTGAGGTTGAAGAGGCGCTGCTGCGCCTTCTTCACCACGCTGTCTGTGTGGGTGTACCATTTCAGCTTGTCTGTGATGTGTACGCCGAGGATCTTATAACTTCCCACCTTCTCCGCTACTGTCCCGTCGATGTGGATAGGGGGCTGCTCCCTCTGCTGTTTCCTGAAGTCCACGATCAACTCCTTTGTTTTGTCGACATTGAGTGTGAGGTTATATTTTCCTGACACCACAATCCGAGGGCCTTCACCTCCTCCCTGAAGGCCATCTCATCGTTGTTGGTAATCAAGCCTACCACTGTAGTGTCGTCTGCAAACTTGATGATTGAGTTGGAGGCATGCATGGCCACGCAGTCATGGGTGAACAGGGAGTACAGGAGATGGCTGAGAACGCACCATTGTGGGGCCCCAGTGTTGAGGATCAGCAGGGTGGAGATGTTGTTACCTACCCTCACCACCTGGGGCCTGGCCCGTCAGGAAGTCCAGGACCCAGTTGCACAGGGCGGGGTCGAGACCCAGGGTCTCGAGCTTGATGAAGAGTTTGGAGGGTACTATGGTGTTAAATGCTGAGCTGTAGTCGATGAACAGCATTCTCACATAGGTATTCCTCTTGTCCAGATGGGTTAGGGCAGTGTGCAGTGTGGTTGCGATTGCGTCGTCTGTGGACCTATTGGGGCGGTAAGCAAATTGGAGTGGGTCCAGGGTGTCAGGTAGGGTGGAGGTGATATGGTCCTTGACTAGTCTCTCAAAGCACTTCATGATGACGGAAGTGAGTGCTACGGGGCAGTAGTCGTTTAGCTCAGTTACCTTAGCTTTCTTGGGAACAGGAACAATGGTGGCCCTCTTGAAGCATGTGGGAACAGCAGACTGGGATAAGGTTTGATTGAATATGTCCGTAAACACACTAGCCAGCTGGTCTGCGCATGCTCTGAGGACGCGGCTGGGGATGCCGTCTGGGGCTGCAGCCTTGCGAGGGTTAACACGTTTAAATGTTTTACTCGCGTCGGCTGCAGTGAAGGAGAGTCCGCAGGTTTTGGTAGTGGGCCGTGTCAGTGGCACTGTATTGTCCTCAAAGCGAGCAAAGAAGTTATTTAGTCTGTCTGGGAGCAAGACATCCTGGTCCGCGACGGGGCTGGTTTTCCTTTTGTAATCCGTGATTGACTGTAGACCCTGCCACATACCTCTTGTGTCTGAGCCGTTGAATTATACTGACGCTTAGCTAGTTTGATTGCCTTGCGGAGGGAACCATATCACCTCCACCCTACCTGACATCCTAGACCCACTCCAATTTGCTTACCGCCCCAATAGGTCCACAGACGACGCAATCGCAATCACACTGCACACTGCCCTAACCCATCTTGACGAGTTGTAATGACTCCAACCTAAGCATATGTAAACCTCCGACTTCAACTGTATATTATACTGGAAAAATTCAGTTATAAATGATTTTGTCTTAGTTAAAAATAAGTTGTCCTCCAGTAAACTTTAATTAAATTTCCAATATCCCCGTCCACGTGAAAAATCTATTAGAGTTATGTGAATGCCAATTAGATGATGATCCGATCGCATTCTGTCTCCTATTAAAACTTTTTTAACCTTTGATGCAAGAGAGAAAGAGACAAGAAAGTAGTCAAGACGACTAGCTTGATTAAGTCTCCTCCATGTATATCTCACTAGGTCAGGGTTATTTAGTCTCCAAATATCCACTATTTATAATGTGTCCATAATATTTGTGATTTCCTTAAGGGCACAGTGATGATAGTTTGTAGAGTGATTACCTTTGCGGTCCATTGAGGTACTTAACACTGTGTTATAGTCTCCTACCATAACGATTAGATCATTTGTTGCCTGTAAGTTCAATAAATTGTTATAAATGTTTTCGAAGAAGTGTGGATCATCCTGATTTAGACCTTAAAGATTAATGAGTCAAATCTCTTTTTCATCCCCTTTCATATTTAAAAGGATCCACCTTCCTTGCGAATCATTCCTGACTATTTGCACATTCAGATCAACATTTTTGTTCATTAATATCATCACACCCTTTGAGTTCCTTTGTCCATGACAGAAAATAATTTCACCATCCCATTCCTTTTTCCACACAACTTCACCTTCACCAGTTTCCTGTAAACAGTATATGTTACATTCCTTTTCTTTTAGCCATGTAAAGACTGATCTTCTTCTTTATAACCTACTAAACCATTACAATTATTACTGGCTATACTTATTTCACCCCTTACCATAACTAGATACTATTCTCAGGCTAAATTGACAGAGGTAACTGAGCTAAAGATCAAAACTAGTGCTTTCAAATGTCTGATATTTAGAATTCAAGAAATAGGTTCTAGCAATATTTGTTTTATTCCCTTGCCTGTTTTCCTGTGAGTCAATGCCACAGATGTTAGAACATTGAGACAAGATATTTTATGTGTAGCAAATCTGAGTAGGTTGATGCGTATGATATTGGATGTGATATAGTGAGTGTGTACGATGTCTGTATAAGAGTAAGACTATAGTGTGTGATGTCCAAATAAATAATAACTCTGCCAATTTGCATGGTTGAGTGTTTGTGTGTAAAATGTAGTGCGTATAGTCTTAATATTCATGATGATATTTGTAATCCATATCGTATCACCATCATAGTTGCATCATAATTACCATTAACATAATTGAAAACACATCCCAGCATTTCCATAGTAATTGACGTTTCCCATGATCATGAAAGAGACCTTGCATTACTCTAGAGACGGCTTCACTACAGTACAAATGTATTCCGTACAATATGTTATTATTCCCCAATGCCCCTATTCTGATATCTTCCCCTTGATTGTTATAAATGTATATAAACTTGAAGACAAATCCATAAAAAATAGACAAAAAATAAACAAATTAAATTATAAAACAGTTCTCGACAATAGAGAGAGGGAGAGAAGAGAAGAGAAGAGAGAGAGAGTGAGAGATGAGAGCGAGATCAGGTGTGTGTGTGTGTGTGTAAGTATAAGTCTGTATGTCTAAGCAAGCATGTAATTGAGTACGTGTGTGTTCATATCCACTTCATAATGTTCAGATATTGTTACAGTTCCCATACCTTCTTTTTTCCCCGTAACCTGAAGACCCTGTAGAATTTAGTACAGCCACAGTGTTATGGAGCTGTCTCGGGATAGCTGTCCATCTATAAAGAGTTTGTCCACAATGATAAAGGCACACTTACCATTCTCCCTTTGCTGTCTTTGTACCGGATACAGTCTCTTAAATAAGACATTCGTTTATCACCCTTGGAAACTGGTCATTGAGACCGAATTTGGTCCCTTTAAGCTCCCTTCCCCTGCTTTTGATGAGCTCCTTTTGTTGGTAGTGTTTCAATTTTGCGATGATCGGTCGGGGACCCTTGGTCTTGTCGCTCTGAGCTCCAAGTCTGTGTACTCGGTGGAAAGCCACCTTGTTTACAGTCTCTATAAAAGGTTTCAAGGTGGATTGCATGAATTCTCTGATCGCGCCCTCTGGATTATTGGATGCGTCCTCAGGAATCCCAGAAAAAAAAATAGATTTTCATGCATGCTACGACTTTGTATGTCTAGTAGCGACTACTTCATCACCCTGTTTTCCCTGAGTAAACAATCCATGTTGGAATCGTGGATTTTTACCTTGGCTGCGAGTGTCTTGTTTTCTCTTTGGAGCATGAGAATTTCACTCTGGCTGAATTCTAAACTCCCCCTCAGCCCTGCTACCTCCTCACACAACTTTTCTAGTGTTGCATGGATTCCAGCCAGAGCACTAGCCTCTACCTCAATGGTAAGTAAATCGTCCATGTCTGTACATGAATCTGTTTTTCTTTTTTTTGTCAGGTTAAAGTTCTTTTGTGAGGTGGTCGGATCTTTCCATGATGGAGTATGTTGTTCCTCCATAGCGTAAAGCTGTTGGTAATCTGCGATTTCCCTCCGGATCTCCTTAGTATCCAGATTGGCTCTTTACTGCAACCAGTTGTTTTACGAAAAAATAGCAATGAGTCATTCCCACGACGATGACAGGTATCTGTAGTACAGCCAGCTAGCATTCGCGGAATCCACGCAAAAAAAGGAACATAAACTTGCAGTCCCAGCCGACCCACGTGTGTTGACAACAGCTGATAATCAGGTAAGGGGACTGGCTGTACCAAAATGAACATATGGCGATAAAACAATGTAACTGTACATTAGATGACACATTCTCAGTATAGATGAAGCTAGTATGTTGTTGTTGCTTACTACATACATTTTTACTTAACAGTACATTCTAAATACTATTTAGTACGATTAGTACAGTTTTAGTAAGTAGTAGGTAAGACAGAATTTGGACACGGCCTTAGTTGCTCATGCACATCTAAAAACTGAAGTCACCATATGTCACTCTGCAACTCAGGCACAGTCAGACAGAAGTGTTGAGGTTAGTGTAATATTTAAGGGGGAATTCTTTATCCCTTAGCATGCACAGTGCACACTGATGTTCCAAAGAGGAACTGTCTGTCTATGTTAGAGAAAGACTCCGTGAGAGAGACTCAGTGAGAGAGACTCAGTGCATGTTCCTATGATGACAATATGAGATACAAAGCCTCTCTGGGAGGTTTTTCTCTCTTTCCATTATCAGTCCATGTCCCTTGTGGTTTGATGTATGGTGTTGGACGAGATGATGGAGATGGATAGAGGCTGAGGATATGACTGATAGAGAGAGAGAGCCAGGGGCAGATATACCATCTGATAGAAGGCAGGAGAAATTGTAAGCTGCGCATGGATTCCTCTATGCTTTATCTCTGAAATGGCAAAATAAGAGAGATATAGAGATAGAACGATGGAAACAGAGATTGGAGGAAAGCCGAGAGAAAGGGGCATATGAGGTGGGGTGGGGGAGAGTGGGGTGGGGGTGGGGTGGGGGAGAAAGTGGTGGAGTTTAGAGAAAAACATTGAGTTGTAAAGAGGGAGAAAAATGGAGAGCATGACAAAAAATTAGAGATTTACACAGAGAGCCTAGACACAGAGAGCCTACACAGAGAGCCTACACCTTGCCTTGTATAGCTCTGCAGCTGCATGCTTAGTTTAGTTGCAGCATGGTACTGGTAATAATAGTGCTGGGCAGGGTGCACAGCCAGCACCACACAGAGCACTACCAGCCTGGGCCGGTCTCTTACCCAGGGCTCACAGTGGGGGATCAGGGGTTTACGAGGGAACATTATTGGGCACATGGTGGAAAGTTGGAAAGGCCACAGCAACAAAACAATAACGTATTCCTCTGGCTGTGGCTGATGATGCGGAAATGCCTCCAGGTTTGCTGTATCTCTGCAGCTGTCTGTCTCTTTGTGTATCTGTCTGTCTGCCTGGAGTCTCTGGCTAGGATCAACAGATTATCAGATGAGTCAGTGTGAAATAGTTTGACTCTATTCAATGTTCTGCTAATCCAACTAGAGTCCAATAGGCCAGTCCCACAGATAGACACACTGCAGGGACCATACTGAGGGAGAGGACAGGAGCAGAGAGGAGAGGGGAGACTGAATGAAAGGGGGATAGGGAAGGGAAAAGTTGGGAGAGAATAGGAAAGGGGAGGAGGGAGAGGAGATCATAGAGAAAGGATAAGAGAGGGGAGATTCATGGAGGGGGGTGGGGGGTTGAAGAGAGGGTGGTAGGGAGAAACAAGCAGAGTGGAGAGCTCTTATCTCTGAGCCCAACTCCCTATAGCTCTCACTGTGGTGAATTTGACCTTTATCATACACAGAAAATGTGAGGGTGTTAGAAAATCTTGGTGTTAAAAAAGTGGTAAAAGTGTTGTGAGTGTTATATATATATGAGGTTGTTGATTCTAGTGGGGTTAACACAAGTGGGATTGAAATTGACACCACCTGCAGTGAATAAATTAAGTGTTATTTGAATCAAGTGGAATCAACACCACGTGGTGTTGTTGTTACTTGAATGTGTTTACTTAATTTCCGTTAACTCTCTCAGAGTGAAAAAGACATTGGAAGGGCATCATTATCTTAATTCCCAGCATGCTTTGTTGCAGATAGATTTTTGGAATATTTTGTTTTAATATCAATGTTTCTGCATGCACATTGATTGATTCGTTGATATATTACTACACAAACATAAATAATATACATTTTTCTAAACTTTTCCAATCTGTAAGTGGTTGGACTTATTTCACCCGTTATTGAGATGGTTTGTCCAGTTTAGATGGTTTAGGTAGTCTAATTTCAAAATCTTCCCTACCTTGGCAGTCATTCTAATGGGAGATTGTGGGTGATTAAAAGTTCCAATTGTTGGATATCTGAACTGGCTGGATATCAATAGGAATTACAGTGCCTTCAGAAAGTGTTCATACCCCTTGACTTATTCCACATTTTGTTGTGTTGCAGTCTTTTTTTATTATCCATCTACACACAATACCCCATAATGACAAAGAGAGAGCAAGTTTTTACAAAATCAAATACAGAAATATCTAATTTACATAAGTATTCACACCCCTGAGTCAATACTTTGTAGAAGCACTTTCTGAAGGCGCTGTATATTACACCTTGCAAGAGAGCATAATATGACTTGCCGATGTGGCCTGCAAACCAGGAGTTTCAGACCACTGTGTTAGGGTAAAACTAGGCTGTCAAAGTATGATATTGTCAAAAAAAGGTAATTTATTGTAATGAATAATTACATTTTTACGATAAAATATTAACTTAGGCACTCACCTGGTGAAGGCTACAGGACTGAAAGCCATCAAATGCAAAAAATAATGTCTCTTGTCACTAGCAAAAACTGTTATGGTTGGTACTGGTACCTAGACAATTCATTCAAAAGGCAGCCTGGGAATAAGGTGTAACCACAGGTGTTAGCATCAACTCTTATAAAGTGTTAATTTAAGTTGGAATTTGCAAGACCCATGGTGTTAGGGACCCTACACCCTAGGGGTGCTAGTTTATCAACACTTTGAAAGGTGTTAATGTAATACTCTTTTGGTGGGTCACAAATACACACTAAGAAAGTGTTAAATGGAACACTGTGGGTGTTTAAAATTCTGATCTCAAATGTTCTGTGTAGGAGCCTATAGAATGCACCCACTTGGATTGTGTTCAGTACTAAACTATATACAGTGCAAAAATGTCAGTGTACTGTGCTTCACTGTATGTATACATGTACGTGTTTAACACTGCATGATACTCTTCCCCCCTGCTGTGCACAGAGTGTACAGCACAGATAGTTGTGCCCCAGCTTGAGAGCAGAGGAGCCCTGCTAAATCCCATGTTTACCAATGCAGGAGCGGTCAGCACTTTTCTCTAATAGCCCTCTAAACACAGCCCCAGTGGAGAGAGAGAGCATTTCCCCCAACTCTATAACCTAGCCTGCCCGTACAGCACTCGACAAGTCACGGCAGTGAGATTGATGTCTCTTACCTCCACTACGTCCACGTTAGTAGCAATAAGCGGAGATGTCCTGCACGGCCAGCAGGAAAGGCTCAGTACATCAAAGAGAAGTGTGAAGCTGGCAGAGAGCAGTGAGGCGCTACAAGCTCAGTAAAACACACCTGAGTTAAGGCTTCAGAGTGTTCCATTCCTCTACCACACTCTCCTTTCTGTGTCAGACTAGAGACTTGGACTGGGCTCTCTGGACGTTCTCTTGTAAGAGTTGAGTGTGAGCATGCTTGTACGACTCTCTGACCGTTGGCAGTCATAACTTAGGGCTGATGCTCCTCCCCTGTGTTTAAGAGGCTAGTTCCATTCCCCTTGCATTAGACTGATATGATTTACACCAGCACAGCATGGCTCAGGTCGGAGTGGGAACTTTATCTGAACATAAATCACCTGCTACCTGCCTACAAGGGCCTGAGGGAGGAGAGGGACGAAGACAGCACTTCACAACTAATACACCAGGGAGGGAGGGGAGATGGAATGAGAGAGGGGGGAGGAATTGGAAGGAGAGAGGGAGGGAGGGAGGGAGGAGGAGGTGGAAGGTGGGGGGAGGGAGGGAGGGAGGAGGTTGAAGGAGGGGGAGGGGGAGAGGTTGAAGGAGGGGGAGGGGGGAGGATGTTGAAGGAGAGAGGGAGGTGGAAGGCAGTAGGAAGAGAGCAAACAGTGGAAGGGTTGTTCCACAAAATTAGTCCCTTTTGGGTAGTGTCACTTGGTAGTGTAACTTGGTAGTGTCACTTGGTAGCACATGTTCAACTTAATAAAAAACAGGTTTTCCCATCTCAAGTTCAATTTAAAAAAATACTATAGTAAGTGCTTATTAAGTGCCAAATAAAGTAACCGGGTTGATCTTAACAGGGTTAATGATTTAATCTTAAATCAGTCATAAATGGAAGCTTGTGTGCAACAGGGATGGGCAATTGAATGCATGGTTCAAAATATAAATTGTTAAAACATTTCTAGCCTGTCTATAGGTAACAGGGTTGACGTGTTGTGCTCGACCCACTCGGTTTCCCACCACAAAACACCAGACATTGGCCAAAAAGAGTAGAACCAGCTCACCTGCTTTTACACAAGGATTTGGCTATTAGATGTTCAATGTTTCTTTAGATTGTTTTTCTAAGGAATAGTTTCACCATATTAAAACAAATAATTTCATGCAACGGTAAGGACCAACGCTAGAGGTGAGAAGCAGGTACAGGGAGTCAACATTTAACACAGCACAGACATTAAACAGGACAGGAACAGCGTCAGCCCCGGGTAACATAACTACATACTAACATTAATCCTGAAGCAGGGAACAGAGCTTGTGAACAGACAGATATAGGGGAGGTAGTGACACAGGTGATTGAGTCCAGGTAAGTCCAATAATTGCTGATGCTCGTGAAGGTGAGCCTAATGATGGTGGCAGGAGTGAGTAACGCTGGGGAGCCTGGTGCCTTTGAGTGCCAGGGAGGGGGAGCGGAAGCAGGTGTGACAGCAACAGGGTTGCCGTCATTTTTTTAAACCTTAATATGAATCACTAATCACATGAAATGAATAATACTCTTCAGAAATAACTTTGTCAAAGCAACAAAATAACTACGGTGTCACGTTCTGACCTTTATTTCCTTTGTTTTGTATTTATTTAGTATGGTCAGGGCGTGAGTTGGGGTGGGCAGTCTATGTTTGTTTTTCTATGATTTGGGGATTTGTATGTTTCGGCCTAGTATGGTTCTCAATCAGAGGCAGGTGTCATTAGTTGTCTCTGATTGAGAATCATACTTAGATAGCCTGGGTTGCACTGTTTGTTTGTGGGTGATTGTCTATGTTAGTTGCTTGTGTCAGCACAGGTCTCATTTATAGCTTCACAGTCGTTATTGGTTTATTGTTTTTGTATTCAGTGTTCAGTACTTTCTTTTATTAAATATTCATCATGAACACATACCACGCTGCATTTTGGTCCTCCGATCCTTCTCGCCTCTCCTCTTCAGATGAAGAGGAGGACGACCGTGACATACGGGTTCTTCCCCACCCCTGTTTCGGTCAGAGGAATAGGGCTGGAGAAATTGAACCCCTCTCAAATTCATAGACAGAGCTATGGAAGTAAGGACTGACCATGATATCAAAATGATAAACTCAGCAAAAAAAGAAACTGCCCTTTTTCAGATCCCTGTCTTTCAAAGATAATTCGTAAAAATCCAAATAACTTCACAGATATTCATTGTAAAACTTCACAGATCTTCATTGAAACACTGTTTCCCATGCTTGTTCAATGAACCATAAACAATGAATGAACATGCTCCTGTGGAATGGTCGCTAAGACACTAACAGCATACAGACGGTAGGCAATTAAGGTCACAGTTATGTAACCATAGGACACTAAAGAGGCCTTTCTACTGACTCTGAAAAACACCAAAAGAAAGATGCCCAGGATCCCTGCTCATCTGTGTGAACGTGACATAGGCATGCTGAAAGGAGGCATGAGGACTGCAGATGTGGCCAGGGCAATAAATTGCAATGTCCGTACTGTGAGACGCCCAAGACAGAGCTACAGGGAGACAGGACGGACAGCTAGCTGATTGTCCTCGCAGTGGCAGACCACGTGTAACAACACCTGCACAGGATCATCCGAACATCACACCTGCGGGACAGGTACAGGATGGCAACAACAACTGACTGAGTTATACCAGGAACGCACAATCCCTCCATCAGGGCTCAGACTGTCCGCAATAGGCTGAGAGAAGCTGGACTGAGGGCTTGTAGGCCTGTTGTAAGGAAGGTCCTCACCAGACATCACCGGCATCAACGTCGCCTATGGGCACAAACCCACCGTCGCTGGACCAGACTGGACTGGCAAAAAGTGCTCTTCACTGACAAGTCGCGGTTTTGTCTCACCAGGGGTGTTAGTCGGATTTGTGTTTATCGTCGAAGGAATGAGCGTTACACCGAGGCCTGTACTCTAGAGCAGGATCGATTTGGAGGTGGAGGGTCCATCATGGTCTGGGGTGGTGTGTCACAGCATCATCGGACTGAGCTTGTTGTCATTGCAGGTAATCTCAACGCTGTGCGATACAGGGAAGTCACCCTCCTCCCTCATGTGGTACCCTTCCTGCAGGCTCATCCTGACATGACCCTCCAGCATGACAATGTCACCAGTCATACTGCTCGTTCTGTGCGTGATTTCCTGCAAGACAGGAATGTCAGTGTTCTGCCATGGCCAGCGAAGAGCCCGGATCTCAATCCCATTGAGCACGTCTGGGATCTGTTGGATCGGAGGGTGAGGGCTAGGGCCATTCACCCCAGAAATGTCCGGGAACTTGCAGGTGCCTTGGTGGAAGAGTGGGGTAACATCTCACAGCAAGAACTGTCAAATTTGGTGCAGTCCATGATGAGGAGATGCACTGCAGTACTTAATGCAGCTGGTGGCCACACCAGATACTGACTGTTACTTTTGATTTTGACCCCCCTTTTGTTCTTGGACACATTATTCCATTTCTGTTAGTCACGTCTGTGGAACTAGTTCAGTTTATGTCTCAGTTGTTGAATCTTGTTATGTTCATACACATTTTTACACATGTTAAGTTTGCTGAAAATAAACACAGTTGACAGTGAAAGGACATTTCTTTTTTTGCTGAGTTTAGTTTTAACTATGTTTTGAGGCTTCATAGTGTGTGTTTACCTTACTTTGTTTACAACCATTGGAGTGAAAATGCTTATTTTGGGTTCTGATGGTGTATGACATTTGAACTAAGCTCATGAGGCATTTATAAATTATATTCATCAATATGGGAACATTTTATTAATCCAGAAGTCCCAAAATGGATGAAGCAACTACAGATTTCCCCTAAGAGTCTTAAATCTTCCTAGATGTCACAGAGGGTGCACAAAGTGAAATGTCAAATGCTGAATTTTGTCATTTTAGCAATTCTTTATTCATATAAAAAAAATCATATTTATTGAATTATCCATGTGGTCTATATTAAAAGGGACTTTATTTAATATAACAGTATTTTACAATTCAATATTGGGGCACAATTGGTACTTAAAATATCAAAGTGACGCAAAAGGGTCTCCTTTCATGGAACGACCCGGAACAGCAGAACAATTATTACGCTGAAATCACTTCTGTGGCTTCTGACCCATCCCCCCTGCCGTGTGATTGGGCAAAATGCCCTCTGACCCTTCCCCCTGTCGTGTGATTGGGCAGAGGGGGCAGATTGGGCTTGGCGGCTCTCTGGAATAGATAAATATGTGCTCTGTCTGGCCCATTGCCCCACTCCCCAGCCAGATGAGCAATTAACCATCACAGTGAAAACCAGAGAGAGAGAGAATAAGAGGTATGTAACGGCCGTTGTTGGTGGAAGAAGAGGAGGACCAATGCGCAGTGTGGTAAGTGTCCATACTGATAATTTATTATCACAAGAACGCTAAGCAAAATAACAAAGAAGAATGACCGAAACGAAACAGTCCTGTCTGGTGCAGACACAAAACAGAAAACAATCACCCACAACTCAAAAGTGAAACCAGGCTACCTAAATATGGTTCTCAATCAGGGACAACGATTGACAGCTGCCTCTGATTGAGAACCATACCAGGCCAAACACAGAAATACCAAATCATAGAAAAACTAACATAGACAACCCACCCAACTCACGCCCTGACCATACTAAAACAATGACAATAACAAAACAACTGAGGTCAGAACGTGACAAGGAAAAGGAAGGGGAGAGAGGGAAAGGGGGAAGAACGTGAGAAAGCATGTGTGCGTTCGTGTGTGCATTTGTTTTGTGAGCTGCAATCCATCCTGTGGATGACGTGGGACTGTGCTCACTCTTCTACGGGGCTCGTCAAACACAGATCTATATGAACACTTGACACACACCATTACACTGATGACGACAAACTACTGGGACAGAATGAGAGGGGGGAGTAGGGGAGGATATTTATGAGAGTGTTTGTTTCTGGGGGAGTTGGAGTGAGAGTAAGTAAGGTTGTGTCCTTATGCCATGGGATGACTTGGCTGTTAGTGTGGAGAGAGTAGATGAGGGCGCATGTTCCTCCCTAGGCTAATCCCCTAAGAGCAATGAGCACATACTCATGAGGCCAGTTTCCTGATCAAAGGGATTGATGATCATGGCATCCTGTTTATATCAACATATAGTGTATGTAGGGATGTGTTAGTATATGCTGTGTGTTGACAGGGGGAAGTATCAATGCTTACCACAGACAGCACCTCCACCTTCCACATCTGCGCTCGCACACACACACGCTATGCGACCAGCAAGGTGAGATGATTTGTAGCCAGGCATGTCTAATGGATTGCCGGGGCACTCGAGAAATTATGAAAATTAATTAATTAGACTTTAGCGACCCCGCTGTCCATTTGGCTGTCCCTGCACACACACACACACACACACACACACACAGACACACACACACTACCCTTCACTAAGCTACCCCTCTCTCTCTCTCAAATCTCAAATAGATGTTTCCACTCACAAACTCAGAGACCATTATGTAATTAAAGAGAACCAGTGTGTGATTGGTTTACTTAAGGTGGTTCTGTTGCTGAGCCATTAACAGAAATGTCAGTTATTTTTTGTTTTATAAACAACTTATTGACCAATGTTGGTTCAGTTATTAGAATTCCATTTTGTTTTTTGTTTTTCTGTGAGCTCAAAGCTCATTTTCTCTAGAAATAAATCAGATCGAACTGTGCAATGTAGTAGGGAGTTGTAGTTTCCAACAGGCCAATATTCTACTAGTTTGGTGCTGAAAACTTGGTAATTAACTACAATGACCACAATCCCTTGCTCGCCTACTTGTCCGATCTATGCGTGAGCGCACAGACACGGAGAGAAGAGACAGAAGAATGCATGGTCGAGAGAGATAGAGAGCAGTTGCTTCACGAGGTATCTCTATCTGAAAATACATGATCTAAGTGATTGATATTTAGTATTCAGCAGTCATAAAATTATGCCTTATTAACTTTGAAGAACTACTAAAATAGTGATTTTGTCAGACAGCATAGGCAGCAGCTCTATAGAGCTATAAATACCTTGCGATAGGGGGAATGGAAGCTTCATGTGTGCAGGGGCACCTTGCTTTGTCTATGCAACAAAGCTTCCATTCCAGAGACCATTATGTCATTAAAGAGACAATCCAGAGTGTGATTGGTTTACTCCAGGTGGTTGTGTTGCTGTATGAGTAGTGCTGAGTAATAAACCAACATTTTACTAGGTATCTCTTTCTGAAAATACATGATATAAGGGATTGATAGTTGGTATTCAGCAGTCGTAAAAGTATGCCTTATTTACTTTGGGAAAAAAATAGGGATTTTGTCAGACAGCATAGGCAACAGCTCTATAGAGATGAGAGGATGACTTGGAATGAAATAATAAAGTCATCAAATAAAACAAATGTAATATACACAACTAAAATATTTTATTAAAGTAAAGTGAATAAATGATAAGTAGTAATTGTCATGTACTACCATCATGGGACTTTTATTATCTGTTGTTACAGCATTCAACCCACATAACGCAGTGTAATTAATTTTAAAAAGTATCATTTGAAACCGAAATCAAAAAATGAGATTTTTTTATTTTTAGAATCGAACCGAAACTCAAAAAAAGCACTAATCGCTCAACATTATGGTCGAGAGATGTGCTGTGGTTCTAATAGATACCGTTTATGTCTAGTGGTATCAAAAAATGAGATTTTTTTATTTTTAGAATCGAACCGAAACTCAAAAAAAGCACTAATCGCTCAACATTATGGTCGAGAGATGTGCTGTGGTTCTAATAGATACCGTTTATGTCTAGTGGTATTCAAACTTTTTCAGCGGGGACCCCATTTTTCCGCCAGAATTTCTTCTTCATTTCTTCTTCTTCTTTCCCCAAAAAATTCTAGTGATCCCACGCCAAATCTAACCTTAAACCTTAAGACCTTAAAATTGGTACATTTCGAATTTTACATCAACAAATAACCTTCAATTCATTGCATTAAAAATATATTTAAAAAATGCCTACCCCATTGAAGTCCCCCACGACCCCACTAGGGGAATAGCACTGATTTATGGTCTCCCAGCAGTCATCTTGGTCATAGTGACCATTCTGGAGCCGGGAATCAGTCTTTTCACCAGGCAGGTAGTGTTACAATCACAATGCCTCTCCGAAGTGCTCGGCTAAAAGGATGATGATACTGTAATGCACTGTATGGTCTCCTATGTTTTCAAACTGCAGAAAGGCACTAATACCTGGCATGTCTGTCTGCTTGTCTCAGACTTGGTTGAAGAGTTTAGCCACTCTAATAACAGAAGATGGCTTGGATAATGGAAGAGGAATTGGAAATTGTTTTCTGTCCTGACTCTCTCTCTCTCCTCCCAGTGCTAAATGACACAGATTACCAACTAGAACATTGCTGCAGGGAGAGAAAATGATAGCGGAAAAGAGGGAGAAAGAGAGTTAGAGTGAGTCAGTCTGTCTTAGTTTTCCTGCTGTGAGAGTTTGGCAAATAGTTGTTATTTTCTCTGTCTTTCGCTCGAGTTCCCCATTAGGACACAGAGCCCCTCATCTGTGCCGGGGACCGTGGCGCTGTTCTCTCTCTCCCGATTGCTCACTTTGTCTCTCCTCCCTGCCTGATCACAGAACTTCTGTTGGCCGCCAGATCTGTTAGCTCATGGTGTTCTGCTGAGTGCAGGGGATCTGTGGGTAGAGGTTGAGAGGTTGTGTTCAGTTGGGTCCTATTAGCAGACTGAGTGGAGAGGTTCTGCTTAAGTTCAGTTTCAATGGTGGCTAAAGAGAACAGTTTTGTCAGGGTCTTCAAACTGGCTAAGTAGAGTGGTTTTGTTTTGGTTCAGTAGTACAACGCACATACTGTAACCCCTAATCCACACAGCCAACACTGCACTGTGCAGACCCACATACACATATGGACATGGAAAGAAACCTTCAACCAGAGTGTGCTCCCCTACAGAGGACTAAGTTTCCATCGTGTTAAATAGGGATAGCTGGAAACATAGATGTCTACCATTTCACATGAAAGGCCTACCGTTATTTAGAATAACAGAAGGCTTTCTGCAAATTGATCAGACCTCAAGCTAAATCATAAAACAAAGTTGGAGAAGAGCATGATGAGGGAGGTGTAAATGTTTACACTTATTACAGATTATTTGAAGCTGTCAGAATCTGGAGCTCAGAAAAACCAACTGTCTTCTGTGTGTGTGTTCAGACGAGGGGAGAAAACCAGAAACAGTTTGGCGCGGGTAGCTGGAGGAGAATTCATTAGGAATTCACACACACCTCAGGTACACAAACACACACTTTTATACCAACACTGCTAGTTATCTCAACACTTCAGAGACAGGGTTGCTACATTCTGAATCACATTTACATACAGAGTGAGCGAGAGAAAGTGTGTGTCTGTGTGTGTGTGCAGCACATCTGTCTGTGTGTCTGCGCTCATGCATGTGTGTACTGTATGTTTTTAGCTGTTTAGTCTCCTGCTGTACTTCCTGACATGTTTACTGATACATCACTTTCCTCCAGTCAACAGCATGATTACAGCACTCTGCTGAGATAGATAGGACAGAGGGGCTTTAGGGGTGTTTGTGTGTGTGTGTGTGTGTGTGTGTGTGTGTGTGTGTGTGTGTGTGTGTGTGTGTGGACATGATGAGAGTGTGTTATGTGTCTGTCTGTCATTCATGTGTGTGTGTGTGTGTGTGATGAGAGTGTGTTATGTGTCTGTCATTCATGTGTGTGTGTGTGTGTCATCTGTATGTCGTGTGTGTCTGGTTTGATCCATCTGTTTGAGAGCCTCTGATGAACCCATGTACTGTATGCTACTCACTTTGAGGTGATCATGTATTAGATTCAGTAGAGGCCATGCTGATGGCTCTATTTATACAGTGTATAAATATATGTGTAATAAATAGGAATTAGTATGGGAACGAGTCACCTTTCAAGCACCTATAAATACACTGCTTCTCTATGGTTGAAAGTTTTACAGAAAGCAAAAGTGGAGGGTGTTTGCTGATAATGTCTATGTGTGTATGCTTGCGTGTGCGCGCATGTGTGTGTATGCTTGTGTGTGCGTACTTACATGCGTGTGTGTGTAGACTTCAGGGCTGGGGTATCAGTGGCCAGGCAGGGATTAAACGCACAGAGAAATGCTGAGCTCTATTTAACTACACACCAGGGTATGTGCTACTTACCATCAGGCTTAGTGTCACTCCTCTCTCTGCCCTGGTCTGCTCTACACAGCAAACCGTATAGGGTAAACTATAAACTACAACCTACAGCAAACTCTGCCCATATATTATAGGGAAAGGTGTGAGCAAGTTGAGTCTAATCAAACACACACAGAGATGCACAAACACACACACAGGCACATACACAGATGGGTGCATACACTCCAACACACATACACACTCACCTGACAGTCCAACTTCACAGTAAATGAGCTGGAATATGTAGAAGCACATAGTGCGCAGCCTGTGGTCATTGGTGCATAACGCAGGACAATTTCTATGGATTTTTCACCTTGGGTGCTGTTGCACAACAAATCCAATGTCTTTTTCCAGCTGGCTAGAAATCATGAATAGCATATTCCTTCCACTTGCCAGAGCCCTGCTCTAACTATGTAAACACTATTCCAGCAGCCTGCTTACAGAGTGAAATATCTCTGATGGCATATTTAGCTCACCTAATGAGGAACAGATCTGAAAGGCTGCTTGTATCCGAGATAGATGTTGTTTGATCTCTCAGTTTTGTGTCAGGCCACTGTCAACTCACTCTCCCCCCTCTCTCTCTATCCCCCTTCTCTCTCTCTATCCCCCTCCTCTCTCTCTATCCCCTCCTCTCTCTCTATCCCCCTCTCTCTCTCTCTCTATCCCCTCCTCTCTCTCTATCCCCCTCCTCTCTCTCTATCCCTCTCCTCTCTCTCTCTCTCTCTCTCTCTCCCCCCTCTCTTTGCAGATCTGACTATGACCTGGACTATGAGTGCTATCAGGAGGACCTCTATGACAGGTACTGTCAGCCCGCTCTGCACCGCACCTCTCACACAAACCCTGAATTTTCAGAGTCGGACAAAGGAAAAGTCTAAAACACACACTTAACCCTTCTTGTCTCCCCTGTCTCCTGCTGGCCCTCTCCCTCCTCCCCCTGCCTGTCACTGAGCTGTCAGTCATGTGTCTCTGCTAACAGAGCTGCCTGTCACTGCCCACTAATCGTACCTTGGTAAATCTTCACTCCACTCGGCCTGGCAGGTGCTTGAGGCACACACATATGAATGAACAAACACACCCACATACTGTACAAGAACCCACATCCTGTGCAAGCGTACACACACACATACACACATACACACACACACACACACACACACACACACATCAACACACAGGGAGCTGATATGTGCTGTGTGGCCTCTATAAGGAAACCAGTCAGGTTGTAAGCCACTCTAACGCTAGCTGAGTCTCTAATAATTATGAGTCAGCTTAAACTGTTCTAAGTGCAGCAGCTTATATTACAAGTTCCATTAAAGCTCAGGTTAGTTTTCTGTGGCTCACAGCAGAGGCTGGGCCGTGGGTCAGGGTGGCTACATTACAGTAACTGAAGCATATAGAGAATTAACTGTAGGCTGGAAAACTGCCATAAAGTACCTGTTCACTTTCCAGCGGTACTGTACTGTAGATGGTACTGTGTTTTGACATGGAGCTGTGGAGTGTTTTCGCTCCAGCTCCAGCCAAGAGATCATGACCTCAGTTCAGATTCCAAGCCAGAATTTGACAGTCAGTCCGGTTCAACACAATTAATTCAAGTTTAGTACGGCCCTACCCAGGTCACAGTTCAATCCCGTTCAGTCCACTCCAGTCTTGCTCAATGCCTTTCAGTCTGATGATCTCTGATCCCGTTGGATTCCGTCCATATCAGTCCAGTTCAGCATGGCTTAACCCAGCTCAGTCCTGTTCAGTCTGACTCAGTTATGCCAAGTCCAGTTGAGTCCGGTTCTGTCTGGTTCGTCACCCAGGTCAGTCACTCAGGTAATTGCTATGGGAGCTCTCCACCTCCATCAGGCACACTGAAGGTGACACGGCTCATTCATAAACACAGCACTCAGCACATTTGAATAAAGAGTGCTCTCTCTCTCTCTCTCACACACAACACACACACATTGAACAACCTTGTTGTCCTCTGTGTGAATGCACTCAGAGGCAGTCAGATGCTGTAGATGTAGTTATGCACAGAAGAGTTGAGGACGTCCTCTATGTTTATGTTTCTATCTTCAGTTTAAACAAACATGCAGAAATAAAATAAGAGAGTGTAAGGAGGGTGGTTAGAGAAACAGGCTGTCAAACATAGAGATTACAACTCCACCTCCCTTTATCTCTCTCACTCTCTCACACACACATACAGTATTGTACAGCTAACCTTGTGGGGGACACACAATTCTGTCCCATTCAAAATCCTATTTTCCCTAACCCCTAACCTAACCCTAACCCGTACTCTTACCCTAACCCTAACCTTAACCCAAAAACCTAACCTTAGTCCTAACCCTAAACCTTAGCTCCTAACCCTAAAATTAACCATAGCTCCTAACCCTTAACATAATTCTAACCCCCTAGAAATAGCATTTGACCTCGTGGGGACTAACAAAATGTCCCCAGTTGGTCAAAACATTTTTTTTACTATTCTAGTGGGGACTTCTAGTTAAACATGTCCATACACGAGTTCCGCACACACACACACACACACAGTACTGTAGCTGTGAGTTGACGCTGTCATCTTTTCTTTGCATTTTGTTGTTTTGCCACGCTCTGCATTTTTCTGTCTTCACACAGGAAAAACCCTCACCACTGATTTTCAATTTGCTTCAAACACGGTACATGATTTTGCCCTACGTGGCTGGCTTTCTCCATCGACAGCTTGTGTGTGTTAGTGTCTGTGTGTGCGTGTGTGTCTGTACATCTGTTTGTGTGCATATGAGAAAATGTCTGCCTCTACACACAGATAACAGCTCTGGCAGAGACAAAGCCTCTTTTATAATCTCTCTTCTAATCCACACACACACACACGCACACACACGCACAGACACTTACACACTCTCGCTCTGTTTTCTCTAATCCTCACACATCTACACTCTCTCGTTGTCTGTTTCGCGAGCTCCTATTCTCTGAAACTACACTTCAAAGTCGTTGTAGCTGTTAAGGTTTTCTTCTTCCTCTTCCTCTGAAGAGGAGGTGTAGCAGGGATTGGACCAAAACGCAGCGTGGTTATCTTGATACATCTTTAATAAAGATAATACCGAACAATACAAAAACACTAAACGTAACGTGAAAAACCGAAACAGCCCTATCTGGTGCACACAAACACAGAGACAGGAACAATCACCCACGAAACACTCAAAGAATATGGCTGCCGAAATATGGTTCCCAATCAGAGACAACGATAAACACCTGCCTCTGATTGAGAACCAGGGTGTGACAGTAGCAGCACACTGCAAACTCCACTAAAGGACTTTAAACTCCCATAAGTCTTTAGTCTCCCAGCGTCTCTGCTGAAAGGCAACGGTCCCAGCCCTCTCACTACATTGGTGGCCGGTTGATATACTTTATGCACAGTGAGGTGGCTGTATCTGGTTATATACTGGTAATACATTATCCTGAGACAAGGGAACTGAAGTGTGAGATATATTTCAATAAAAGGGTAACACACGTTCCTCAACTGAACGCTAAAGTCTTGTCTCTCTTGGCGATTTACAGCTCAATCACTGAACCCAAACTGATATCACACCTCAAGGCTTCCCGACTGGCATCCTGTTTGCAGCTGGTTTAAAGTGTGTTTCTCTCTCCTCAGCACTCTGCCTGGAGCCTTACTGCAGAGAGGGTGGCTATCTCCACACAGCCCTGCCTGTGTAAAGGCCACTCAGGCTTACATAGGACATGTAAATAAACAATAACCAATCTGTCCATGAGTCTCTGAGCCCTGCTTTGCTGTAGGCTACAGTCAGGGCACTGGATAACAGGGCTATGGTTCCTGGGGTGGGTTTCTGGTGGTGCGGGATCTTCTTGGTGTGTATGGAGGGTGGTGTGTCCTTCTCGCTCTTGCTTTCTGTTTTGCTCCAAACCTCCTTTTCCCCCTCCTCCTCCCTCCTCTCTCTCAGTTTTTAAGAACTGGAGCCAGTGCCCAGGTCTCTGTCTGTCTGGCTCTCAGCCCTAATGGCTCTCTGATGCTGTAAGCAGATACCATATGAAAGGCATTCAGGTTGGAATGTGACTCAGTCTGACTCAGTCAGACTCGCAGGATTTAATTAGGTGGCAGAGCTTAAGTTAGGATGAAAGCCAGCCCTTAGATAATGTAGACTGGAGCCAGGTAGGCAGTCCTGTACTTCATTTTAGAGTGGAAGACTTTCATTAAAGCTGTGGTTATAGGGCCTACAGGTTAACATAGGTCCCAGTCAAGCTGTGACTAAATTGACTTACAGCCTATGGTTGTTATCTGATTGGAGTGCTGACTCCTGTAAAGTGTGTGGTGTGTGTGATTGGCTAGCTCTGACCCTTCGGAGGAATCTGATTGGCTGGCTGTGCTCCTGAGACCCCTTTCGGGGGTTTTATTGGTTCGTTTTTAGCCTTTAACAGTAGGTTGACATGTGTCCTGACTCGCAAGTCAAAGCAAGGGCTGATTTCAAGGTTTTACTACTAACCTCCAAAGCATTACATGGGCTTGCTCCTACCTATCTCTCTGATTTGGTCCTGCCGTACATACCTACACGTACGCTACGGTCACAAGACGCAGGCCTCATAATTGTCCCTAGAATTTCTAAGCAAACAGCTGGAGGCAGGGCTTTCTCCTATAGAGCTCCATTTTTATGGAACGGTCTGCCTACCCATGTCAGAGACGCAAACTCGGTCTCAACCTTTAAGTCTTTACTGAAGACTCATCTCTTCAGTGGGTCATATGATTGAGTGTAGTCTGGCCCAAGAGTGGGAAGGTGAACAGAAAGGCTCTGGAGCAACGAACCGCCCTTGCTGTCTCTGCCTGGCCGGTTCCCCTCTTTCCACTGGGATTCTCTGCCTCTAACCTGAGTCACTGGCTTACTGGGGCTCTCTCATGCCGTCCCTGGAAGGGGTGCATCACCTGAGTGGGTTGATTCACTGATGTGGTCATCCTGTCTGGGTTGGCGCCCCCCCTTGGGTTGTGCCATGGCAGAGATCTTTGTGGGCTATACTCAGCCTTGTCTCAGGATGGTAAGTTGGTGGTTGAAGATATCCCTCTAGTGGTGTGGGGGCTGTGCTTTGGCAAAGTGGGTGGGGTTATATCCTTCCTGTTTGGCCCTGTCCGGGGGTGTCCTCGGATGGGGCCACAGTGTCTCCTGACCCCTCCTGTCTCAGCCTCCAGTATTTATGCTGCAGTAGTTTGTGTTGGGGGGCTAGGGTCAGTTTGTTATATCTGGAGTACTTCTCCTGTCCTATTCGGTGTCCTGTGTGAATCTAAGTGTGCGTTCTCTAATTCTCTCCTTCTCTCTTTCTTTATCTCTCTCGGAGGACCTGAGCCCTAGGACCATGCCCCAGGACTACCTGACATGATGACTCCTTGCTGTCCCCAGTCCATCTGATCGTGCTGCTTCTCCAGTTTCAACTGTTCTGCCTTATTATTATACGACCATGCTGGTCATTTATGAACATTTGAACATCTTGGCCATGTTCTGTTATAATCTCCACCCGGCACAGCCAGAAGAGGACTGGCCACCCCACATAGCCTGGTTCCTCTCTAGGTTTCTTCCTAGGTTTTGGCCTTTCTAGGGAGTTTTTTCTAGCCACCGTGCTTCTACACCTGCATTGCTTGCTGTTTGGGGTTTTAGGCTGGGTTTCTGTACAGCACTTTGAGATATCAGCTGATGTACGAAGGGCTATATAAATAAATTTGATTTGATTTGTCCTTCCCCCTGGCTGAACGCCACCTCTCTCTGTCACAGCCTCTGGCCTCTCCAATCCCACACACACACACACGCACATGCACATACAACATACACTCTCTCATGTTTCTGTAATATAGTGAGTGTGTGATACACTCTCTCCTGTCACCTGCTTCGCTGCACTGCCAGAGAGCATTTGATTGGCTATTGACAGAACCAATTAGATTTAGCTATAGATGGGCATACGGAGCTAGGGGATGGGGGAACGAGTGAGGAAGGGGGACTGACAGTGGAGACTGATCCAAATCTAACTTCTGTCACATAGTAGATCTCTCCCCTTCTCCTCAACTCATCTCCATTCCCATTTTCTCCTTCAATCCCTCCATACCTCGCCTCTCCTTCAGTATGTTCAGTCATTAGTAGTCATTACACTCATTAGTCATTTGTAGTTTGTTTGTATTTTGTCACATGATGTGGTGAGACTTCTATATCCAGTGGCACTGTTTTCCTGTAGGGTAATACTATAATGGTTGTGTGAGGAGTACCAGGGGTCTACAACCTGTAGGGTAATACTATAATGGTTGTGTGAGGAGTACCAGGGGTCTACAACCTGTAGGGTAATACTATAATGGTTGTGTGAGGAGTACCAGGGGTCTTCAACCTGTAGGGTAATACTATAATGGTTGTGTGAGGAGTACCAGGGGTATTCAACCTGTAGGGTAATACTATAATGGTTGTGTGAGGAGTACCAGGGATCTTCAACCTGTAGGGTAATACTATAATGGTTGTGTGAGGAGTACCAGGGGTATTCAACCTGTAGGGTAATACTATAATGGTTGTGTGAGGAGTACCAGGGGTCTACAACCTGTAGGGTAATACTATAATGGCTGTGTGAGGTGTACCAGGGGTCTTCAACCTGTAGAGTAATACTATAATGGTTGTGTGAGGAGTACCAGGGGTCTACAACCTGTAGGGTAATACTATAATGGTTGTGTGAGGAGTACCAGGGGTCTTCAACCTGTAGGGTAATACTATAATGGTTGTGTTAGGAGTACCAGGGGTCTTCAACCTGTAGGGTAATACTATAATGGTTGTGTGAGGAGTACCAGGGGTCTTCAACCTGTAGGGTAATACTATAATGGTTGTGTGAGGTGTACCAAGGGTCTTCAATCTGTAGGGTAATACTATAATGGTTGTGTGAGGAGTACCAGTGGTCTTCAACCTGTAGGGTAATACTATAATGGTTGTGTGAGGTGTACCAGGGGTATTCAACCTGTAGGGTAATACTATAATGGTTGTGTGAGGAGTACCAGGGGTCTACAACCTATAGGGTAATACTATAATGGTTGTGTGAGGAGTACCAGGGGTCTTCAATCTGTAGGGTAATACTATAATGGTTGTGTGAGGAGTACCAGGGGTCTTCAACCTGTAGGGTAATACTATAATGGTTGTGTGAGGAGTATCAAGGGTCTACAACCTGCTCAACTTCATTTCCTCATTCCCTATCTTGGATATCCTCTGCCTCACCTTATCAGATACTATTTCTTATTATTTTCTCACATGTGTACACATTCTGTATGTGTGTGTATATTCCCTCTGCTTGTCAGATCGTATTACACCATCCTGTCAACCCTCTCCCTCTGTGTCCTTCATCATAGGAGACATACATTCACAAATACACACACATCCATCCAACCACTGTCCATACACGCAAAAACACACACATGCTTGCCTGCTCACACACTCACTCACAAACATCCTGCCACTGTACTTTTCTGACATGCGTACACATACACATCTAGTCACACTGACAATACTACACAAAGTACTTGTAGTTGGATGACAGTGTGTATGGATGATTCCCTCTTCAGGATGTATGACTACCAGCGTGTGCCAGCTTCCCTACCTCCCCTGTCCCAGGGACCTAGCCTGGCCAAACGACCCCGCTCCTCCTCCACTTCCTCTGGGCACAGACGTAGCCGAGACAGGCCCCCCTCCAAGAGCTCCAGAGCCCACTCCACCAGCTCCAACAGGGCCAAGTGTGAGTAATACACACACACACACAGTCACACACTACACTCAAAATGGTTCTCTCATTACAACACTTCCATAGCAGCCTCTTTCCTTAATTGATCCTAGCCAATCAGGTCGCATTATTAGGCCAAATCAACAGAGCAGAACCAATAGGCAGTGTATATGTTGTTCTAATACCCACCCTCATCACCTTGAGAAACTTGCTTTGGATCCTTTTCTTCCTTCTCCCCCTTTCTCATTCTCTATATCCCCCCCCTCCCTCAACCTCTCCCTCCTTGTAGTGCGGATGGAGGAGCTGCAGGTCATTAAGAGGGAGCTGACCCTGATAAAGACACAGATTGACGGGCTGCTCGACAACCTGGACAGGATGGACACACAGAGGCAGGACCACACAGGTGAGACAACCAATCAGAAAGAGAGACAGGGGAGTGGACAGGGGAAACAGCAGTAAAGCATGATAGGGGAAGCCACAGTGTGTGCTTTCACCTGTATAGTTCTTATGAATCAGTGCAGAGGAATGACAGTGAGAAGTACAGCGATGGCGAAAGAAGGCTTATAGGAGAATAAATACAAAGTCCTACAGGGAAGTGTTGTAGCTGCTGCTCTCATGTGGCCACATGGACAAACTGCACCTTTGCCCTTTCAATGACACACATACTGTACCGACAAATAAAGAAAGAAGTGGGTGTGTCATCTCATCCTTTCTATCTCTTATCTGTGTGCATTGCCTTTGGGTGATTGACTGATCTCATCTTCATATTCATTTATTCCAGCGTAAATTACGATCCTCCTCCACTCAGTCCCCCACTCCTTCATCTCTCCTTTCTGTCTCCCTCTCACCTCTCCCATTTCTCACTCTATTTCCACATCTCTCCCTAATCCTGTCATTCTTGTTCTCTCCTCTCGTCTGTCAAATAGTGTATTAAAGTTGACCATCAATAGTTTAGATTGAAAGTGAGCACAGGCACACCAACACTTATCTGCCCTATAGAGGGAACTTAGTGAATGTTCACTCCTATTCACTCCCTCTCTCGCCATGTTTTTTAGGGTCTCCCGTGAGGGAGGGCAGTTTGGCCGGGTCACCGTACCCCCCCTCCGCCAGCAGCGGTGACCGCTCCCCCTCCCCCCTATCCCCCCCACGCCACTGCATCCAGAGAGAGAGCCCCGAACTGGGGGAGGCCAGCGACGATGATCACACGGTAACTGGCTTGATGTCTGTGTGTGGAGAATCTCTGAATGTGTGTGGGAGTGCTTTCTCCTTGTCTCAGAGCAACATGAGGACCTAAGCATGTCCTATGGATGGCTGTGATTTAGCTATTGTCTGAGTGATTCGCCATGCAGCAGAAATAAAGTGCTTATCGCCACACACATAAACACAGAAACACACACACACATACACACAAAGAGAACAGTGACAAGAGCAACAAATCCATAGCCATCAGTCATTTTGAGTAATACAGACACATCAATAGCATGAGACTTGAAGAGCTCATTCTGGGTTCATCTCACCCACGCACAGTTCACACTCATAACTGACATGCAACTCAAACACACAAAGAACATATGAGAGTAAAAGCAAGAGAGCGAAAGAAAGAGAGATTGAAAATAGGACAAACGAAAGCAGGACAGGATACTCTTACCCTGACAGATGAGTGGGTGTTTATATAGAAGACTATTATCCTCCAGACCTTCCTCATCACTGTGTATAATCACCCTGGAGAGGGGAGCCTTACCTGAACAAAACACTCTTTGGTGTTTTGACACACTGTTGCTGATTGAGTGTGTGTGTGTTACAGATGAATAACCACAGCTCTGACCCTGAGGACGAGATGTGAGGATGGAAACAGAGAAGAAACGGAGGAGCGCCAGACATAGAGGAAGAGAACATCTGTCTTGTCAAGAAGTTACCATGCCAACAACTGATTCAGAGGCCCCACTCCTGTCGAACCAACCAGTTACATTGTATTCTATATCCACATATACATCAACAGCACACATACACAGACACGCTGTAATTACAGTTGATCAGAAATCAAGTATCTCCCTTGGATATTCACCACTGAGATCAGCTTAGATTACACACACATTTTATCTGTAGAGTGTAATTCTTAACCAGAACAGGAAAGTGAAATAATTTCTATATTCATAATTTTCTTATGTTCTTTTTAGCCCGTTTTCATATTTTCCAGAAAAACATTCTGATTATCAGTTCGTATGAATTTGACATGTATATTGAGAGACTGAGGGTATTTGAAATGAGCATACTGTAGATGTCGCAATCATAGTTTTTCGGTGACTTGAGTTACTTTGTTTTATGTGTATCATATCACTGCCAGAGCATGAGTCCATCAGTTGATACTTGTCCATCAGTTAATCCCCCCCCCCCTTATGTCTGTGTAATGTTATCTCCCTGCTGTATTACTACCTGTCTGTATTAGGTATGAGGAGACAGTAGCCCATCTCTTCCTCTATGTACCTGGCGCTATGAGCTGAGGAGAGGCCCCGGCCCGGTCCATGCGTAATATTGTGTATTACTGTAAAACTTTACTGTATTAGGTCAGCTGTACGATTTTAATCCAGCATTTTTATTTTTTATTTGTTTGTGTTTTTTAAAGCGAGAAGAAAACAACAATGATAATTGTTTATTATAATTCCAGTGGTGTTAGATGTTTTGTTAGTTCTGTTTGCATTCATGAAGAAGCCAAGTGGAAACACTACTCACACTGTCACAGTAGTAAAGGTATTTTCATATTGATTAAAAACACCTCTGGGAGGAGTGTTTTTTTAGTGTGTGTGTGTGTGTTTGTTTGTTTTGGTTTTACTATCCTTGTGGGGGCCAGAAGGATGTTTTCGACAAGTGGGGACATTTCGCCAGTCCCCACAAGAAAATAGGTTATTTAAGGCTTAGCGGTTAGGGTTACAATTAGGGTTAGGAGTCAGATTTAGAGTTTGTGGTTAGGGAAAATAGGAATCAGTTGCTTGGTTCCCGTGTCTGTGTGTGTAATAAAGGGAAACAGGATGAAAGGCAATGCTGTAGTGTGTGTAATGCTGCCTGGACAACAAACATTGTAAAGCTCAATATCAGACACAGCGGAACTTGTGTAAACTGTGTGTGTACAGTATGTGAGTGTTACAGAGAGGATGGGGAGAGCAAGATGCTTTTTATCTCTCAGAATCACCTTTATTTGCGAAGTACATTTACACATACTCAGAATTTTATTTGGTGATATGTTGTTGCAGCTGCTAGTGATAGACAACATTTAGAGACAGAATACAGACAGTGGAGTTTCAACAAAGTTTACATACAGTACATTTGGAAAGTATTCAGACCCCTTAACTTTTTCCACATTTTGTTAAGTTACAGCCTTATTCAAAAATGTATTAAATACATTTTTTCCCTCATCAATCTACACGCAATACCCCATAATAACAAATCAAAAACAGTTTTTAAAAATGTTTGCTAATGTATTAAAAAATATATATTTAAAAAATGTTACATAATTATTCAGACCCTCTTTGCTATGAGACTCGAAATTGAGCTCAGGTGCATCCTGTTACCATTGATCATCCTTGAGACTCTTCCTAGAGCTGGCCGCCCAGCCAAGCTGAACAATCAGGGGGGAAGGGCCTTGGTCAGGGAAGTGACCAAGAACCCAATGGTCACTCTGACAGAACTCCAAAGTTCCTCTGTCGAGATGGGAGAACCTTCCAGGAGGACAACCATCTCTGCAGCACTTCGCCAATCAGGCCTTTATGGTAGAGTGGCCAGACAGAAGCCACTCCTCAGTAAAAGGCACATGACAGCCTGCTAAGAGTTTGCCAAAAGGCACCGAAATTACTCTCAGACCATGCATGAGAAACAAGATTTTCTGGTCTGATGAAACCAAGATTGAACTCTTTGGTCTGAATGCCAAGCGTCACGTCTGGAGGAAACCTGGAACCATCCCTACGGTGATTCATGGTGGTGGCAGCATCATGCTGTGGGGATGTTTTTCAGAGGCAGGGACTGGGAGACTAGTCAGGATCGAGTGATAGATGAATGGAGCGAAGTACAGAGAGATATTTGATGAAAACCTGCTCCAAAGTGCTCAGGACCTCAGCCTGGGGACGAAGGTTCACCTTCCAACAGGACAATGACCCTAAGCACACCGACAAGACAACACTGGAGTGGCTTCGGCACAAGTCTCTGAATGTCCTTGAGTGGCCCAGCCAGAGCCTGGACTTGAACCCGATCGAACATCCCTGGAGAGACCTGAAAATAGCTGTGCAGCGAAGCTCCCCATCCAACCTGGCAGAGTTTGAGAGGATCTGCAGAGAAGAATGGGAGAAACTCCCCAAATACAGGTGTGCCAAGCTTGTAGTGTCATACCCAAGAAGACTCGAAGCTGTAATAACTGCCAAAGGTGCTTCAACAAAGTACTAAATAAAGGGTCTGAATACTTATGTAAATTAAATGTAATTAAATGTAATTATTTATTTTTATTTCTAACATTTCTAACAAAAACTGTTTTTGCTTTATCATAATGGGGTATTGTGTGTTGAGTGATGAGGGAAAAAATATATGTAATCAACTTTAGAATAAGGCTGTAAAGTAACAAAATGTGAAAAAAGTCAAGGGGTCTGAATACTTTCTGAATGCACAGTTCATTATATACAACTAGCTTCTAAACTGGATTGAAAGGGAAATAAAGCAACTTATAGAGCAGTGTTGGGATGTTTTTAAGCTTGCTCCCCTGTGTAGAGCAGTAGGCGATATGTTATTCACCCTGACTGAACAGATGTTAGGCTACACAATTATGCTAATAATGACATTTAGGCCTAACATCCTCACTATTATCATTATTAAGGACTTATCTAAAGTGTGCACTTTGACCCAAGCCTGTTTCCAAAAATGTTAAAGGGCCATTTGTGACTGGGATGTTTGCATATTCTTAACCATTAATAAATGCTGATGTTCCTCCCAACGAGATATGTCAATTACAACAAAAAACAGAGCAGCCCTAGTCATATGAATAACCTTGTGAGTTTTGAACTTGTGCTTAAAATCTGTTACAGTTAATTCACTGTAAATGCCATACTTTTCACGAGAGGGGGAAACTGGTTTGGGATGACTTTGAAAGCAGCGCACATGAGTACCAGCAGATTACAGCACATAAAGGATTATTTTTTGGGGGGTGAATACACGGTAGGCTAATATATTGCTTTTGATTTTTAGAAATAGTATTTTTTTGTATTACAATATTATAAACCTACATTATTGGCATGTGACATTCGTTTGTCTGCAGGATTGTTATGAAATGTTTGAAAGTAATAAAGCGAAAGTAAAAGATGGGCAATATAACAAATGTTGGGTTTGTTCAGCTCATAAACACTAAGTGTTCAGCTTGGCCTACCTTCTATTTTAACCCAAATAATACATAATTTATAGGCTACAGTTAGCCTACAGCGTTCTGTATATATTGTGCAAAGTTACAGTAGCCATATGTCCATAATGCTTACTCACTATGCTGTCGGTGTATGCGCTGTAGAGTGCAGAGATGGCAGCTCCATACTGCCCCCTGACCACTCACGTCCTGAACACCGGGATGGGCGTCCCTGGAGCCCACGTGGCCCTCAGCCTGCATCGCATGGATCCCTCCACTTCACTCTGGAACCTTCTCACCACAGGGTAACCTCAACACAGGGTAATTTCACCACAGAGGGTGCTGTAGCACCAATTAACAGACATAGAATGGAAATTAACACAATCATTTCTTAGCAGCCTCATAATAATCCATTTAATTGACAAATACACATTTAGTATTTATTTTAGCAATTTCAGATTCACCCCTACAGCCTCTTTCAGTAGGGCTGCATAATATTATCAAATATAAATATATACCGGTAGTAATGTTAAGGAGCCAAAGCTTATTTCAGGATCACATCAATACAATGTCGAATGTATTCAGTATTTTATATAATTTATTCTCAGGACTACGAATGATGATGGGCGCTGCCCAGGACTCATCACCAGAGAAAATATCACCCCAGCCGTGTACAAGATGCGCTTTGAGACGGGCCAATACTGGGGGAGTCTGGGAGAGAGCTCTTTCTACCCATACGTCGAGGTTAGTTGAAGACATTCAATGCTTTTATCATAAATAATATGTGTATTTAAATGTACAACTGTTGGACATATAAAGTTAGACATAAATATTTCTTTATATCTACAGAATCAGCTTATGTTTATTTCCTTGTCAGCTATGCGATCGCTAACTGAACGCTAAATGATTCAGTAACTCCTATTGGTTGGCTGAGTGGTTACTAACACATCGGTGGTCTGTGTTTATCTGCAGATAATCTTCACCATAACGGTCCACAGTCAGAAGTTCCATGTTCCTCTGCTCTGCAGCCGCTTCTCCTACACTACCTACCGGGGAAGCTAGAGAGTCTGTCACTCACCATCTCTCACCTGGGCCACGTTCAGTTGCCAAACGTTGTCTAATCCCGGGTAACCCAGAACTGATGTCTTGCGTAATTGTCAGATGCTTGATTAAATTCCGGGTCCATATGTGTAAAAGGAAGAGATCGGAACCGGAACAAAGAGCTCCACCCTTCTCGCTTTGCCAGTCTGTGGTTCAAATGTCTCCTTCCAAAATTCGATTTGAGATTAATTCAAAGCACCGGAACTAATGCTGCTCATTATCTCACGCACCCCGTTGTAATCATGCCAGATCTACGGAACCATTTATGTTTACGTAGTCTGTCCACGAGAGATTAAACATTGTCGAACGTTGCAGATAGAAATTCCATGACCAGTTGACATGATTCCTTGTTCTACATGTCAGATAGAAATATGTTATGAAGAATAAACATCTGAACGTTCCAAAACGTTGTGTCCTGATGAATGCTCCCCGGGCTGACTGTGACCAGCACCTGTCACCTGGGCCTATTCAGGTGGTTGAAAGTCATCCTTCAGTTACAATGGGTAGAAATGTACCTAAGAAAGCACTCTCTTCTGTAATACTAGTTATACTATTATAGTTATTGAGTACAGAACACAATAAATCTATCCTTTCTATGTGGTACCTAGAAAGGATAGAGAGTAGACATTCTCTGAGATCCCAGTCATTTGTTTCACCGGCCTTTAGATGACGGCAAACACTTTTTAAAAAGTTTGATCTGATATTAACAAAATGTATAAGCTTTATTGGACAGTAGGGTTGCAAAATAAACAATTACAATCTTATGTTTTTGTATGATTACATTAATTATATTTGATGTTGTAAGTGTGACTGGTTGATGGGCAGGCCGAAGGTGTCCAGCCCCTCATCATTTCTACCTAGATCATCCGTTTGTGGCTCGATTGCTTTATTCTGGATGCATATTGGATTATTCTGAGATCGATTACATTATACTGAAACAGGGCCCGGCCCCTAACGAAACAGATCCACAAAACTCGTGAAGTGAGATTTTCTTATTTTACCATTGATAAAGCCTATTCTTTATCAATTCGAACACAATGGCAGACGACGAATTGGAGGCTATCAGACGGCAACGCATGGCCGAACTGCAGTCAAAACATGGGGTAAGGAGAGAACCTGAGGGGACCAAAAATGCATAGTTCCGACCATATATGGAGATCCACTGTTCAGTCTGTCGCTAGCTAGCTAGTGTTAGCTTTATAGTTCAAGTTTATAGTATTTTAACCTAACGAATTCTCTATTACTGTTCATTGCATGTTTGCATAGCAGCCAGATAATTCTGTACTTAACTAGCTAAAGTAGTTATAAGATACTGTAACTAGATAGCTAGCTAACGTTAGCTTGCTAACTCATGCCATAGTGAGAAACGAATTATACTACCAGTAACTAGTAAGCTATATAATGTAATCAGCATTTATGAATAGACGAAACAAACGTACATTTAAGTAATGAACAGGACAATGATCAGCTAACTAGCTGACTTTGGCGCTTGCGTTGACAATCGCGTGCCCGCCCTACCACTCCCCTGGTGCGAGTGCATGTGCCCAGGTGTTTAGGTGAACATGTGCGAGAGTAGTGTGAATGTCAGTTTTTCAGACCTAGTTTGTAACAATAAACTGAACACCATTGTTAGTAGCCCACCCTCTGTCTGGATTATCTAGCAAGCCTGTTTGGCACTGATTTCTACAGCTCATTAAGCAAAACACTTTACTGAATAGATATACCTAGATTAGCCCAATATTGGACTAAAGGTGCCTAAAATCACACCTTTTAGTCCAAGGACCTTACATGTTCTGTTTAGAGGTGAATTGGCTGTGGCAGCCAAAATAGTCACCAGAACTTAAAGCCCTCAACCTTCAAATCACATTTAAATAATTTCAGAAATGCAAAATGTACACATTACTGTATTCTGTTTTAACAGTTGCAGCCAATAGTATTTTTCAGTGACAACACGTTTGTGGCGTCCTTCTGTTTACGCACAGGTGTTCAAAGCGCAGAGAGCTAATTAGCACAACAAGTGCTTCTCAGATTTCTATCACCTGAAACAGTCACAGAAGATAAAAATACATGCACGAGAAGTGTGGGTACTTGCTGAGCTCGTGCATGTGATTACATGGTTCTGCTCATGCTTCATGTGATAAAGTCTGAACACATTACCAGCGCTTTGAAACATTTATGTAATTATACTTTCCTGTGGATATATTGTTTCACATTCCTACTGCCGGTTAAGTACATTATAATATTTTATTCAAGATTCTAGCTTGTAGAGGCCGTGAGAGGAAACATTCTTGACTGAACCGCTCATTTCTGCCCAACTTAGAATTCAATGCATTTCAACGTCCGGTTTTCAGGCAACTGCACGACAGAAGTCAATGTATATCTTCTGATGGAGTTCAGTCTAATTTTCTTAACATAACCAAAGGAGTGCCACAAGGCTCAATACTAAGCCCTTTACTGTTCATTATTTACATGAATAATGTTGGTCTGTCCCTGAAGAAGAAGAAGAAGAAGAAGAATAACTGGGGCTTACATCTCCATGCAGATGACAGTTATTTATTCCCGTGCCCCCTCAGTGCAGCAGGCCATTCATGACCTTCAGCTTGGCTTTGATTCAATTCAAGAATTGCTTGCCGGTCTTAAATTAATGCTAAATGTTGATAAAACCACGTTTGTTTTTCTCCAGGTCTCGTAAAATTGATGCATAAGACCTTGAGAGGAGCCCAAAATTAGCTACGTCCCCATTTATAAGTAGCTAGGCATTTGGATTGATGATAAGTTGGCCTTTAAAAAATGAAAGAGTTGCAAGTAAAGATTGATTATCTGTATAAAAATGGTGATTTTAGCATGTAAATCTTGGTGGGGAAAACTCATTATTATGATGTTTTATGTACGCCAGCAAAGCCACAACACTAAACAATATATTAATTGCACTATAACAGTGACAAACACTACCCACAAACTGTTAGGGCCTACATAAATCAGTCCCAACTGCAGAGCTTTCTTTTCAGCACCATGGGGTGAATCCTTACCACCGCTACACCTGGCTATCAGCTGAGCCTTGTCTGGCAGCAAAACAGTTAATTTGGCCACATTTACTGCCTTTTTTAAAAACATAGCTTATATGGCTGACTTGCTTAAACAGATGTGGTTTCTACTGACAATTGAGATGTACGAACTATGGCTTAAAGGAATGATGAGCGGATAAGAGGAAATCTGTAATTTTGACTAAGACATTAATGAGCGAGGTAAGATGGATGTAGTCAATATTCAGTGCCTTGCGAAAGTATTCGGCCCCCTTGAACTTTGCGACCTTTTGCCACATTTCAGGCTTCAAACATAAAGATATAAAACAGTATTTTTTTGTGAAGAATCAACAACAAGTGGGACACAATCATGAAGTGGAACAACATTTATTGGATATTTCAAACTTTTTTAACAAATCAAAAATTGAAAAATTGAGCGTGCAAAATTATTCAGCCCCTTTACTTTCAGTGCAGCAAACTCTCTCCAGAAGTTCAGTGAGGATCTCTGAATGATCCAATGTTGACCTAAATGACTAATGATGATAAATACAATCCACCTGTGTGTAATCAAGTCTCCGTATAAATGCACCTGCACTGTGATAGTCTCAGAGGTCCGTTAAAAGCGCAGAGAGCATCATGAAGAACAAGGAACACACCAGGCAGGTCCGAGATACTGTTGTGAAGAAGTTTAAAGCCGGATTTGGATACAAAAAGATTTCCCAAGCTTTAAACATCCCAAGGAGAACTGTGCAAGCGATAATATTGAAATGGAAGGAGTATCAGACCACTGCAAATCTACCAAGACCTGGCCGTCCCTCAACTTTCAGCTCATACAAGGAGAAGACTGATCAGAGATGCAGCCAAGAGGCCCATGATCACTCTGGATGAACTGCAGAGATCTACAGCTGAGGTGGGAGACTCTGTCCATAGGACAACAATCAGTCGTATATTGCACAAATCTGGCCTTTATGGAAGAGTGGCAAGAAGAAAGCCATTTCTTAAAGATATCCATAAAAAGCGTCATTTAAAGTTTGCCACAAGCCACCTGGGAGACACACCAAACATGTGGAAGAAGGTGCTCTGGTCAGATGAAACCAAAATTGAACTTTTTGGCAACAATGCAAAACGTTATGTTTGGCATAAAAGCAACACAGCTCATCACCCTGAACACACCATCCCCACTGTCAAACATGGTGGTGGCAGCATCATGGTTTGGGCCTGCTTTTCTTCAGCAGGGACAGGGAAGCTGGTTAAAATTGATGGGAAGATGGATGGAGCCAAATACAGGACCATTCTGGAAGAAAACCTGATGGAGTCTGCAAAAGACCTGAGACTGGGATGGAAATTTGTCTTCCAACAAGACAATGATCCAAAACATAAAGCAAAATCTACAGTGGAATGGTTCAAAAATAAACATCCAGGTGTTAGAATGGCCAAGTCAAAGTCCAGACCTGAATCCAATCGAGAATCTGTGGAAAGAACTGAAAACTGCTGTTCACAAATGCTCTCCATCCAACCTCACTGAGCTCGAGCTGGTTTGCAAGGAGGAATGGGAAAAAATGTCAGTCTCTCGATGTGCAAAACTGATAGAGACATACCCCAAGCGACTTACAGCTGTAATCGCAGCAAAAGGTGGCGCTACAAAGTATTAACTTAAGGGGGCTGAATAATTTTGCACCCCAATTTTTCAGTTTTTGATTTGTTAAAAAAGTTTGAAATATCCAATAAATGTCGTTCCACTTCATGATTGTGTCCCACTTGTTGTTGATTCTTCACAAAAAAATACAGTTTTATATCTTTGTTTGAAGCCTGAAATGTGGCAAAAGGTCGCAAAGTTCAAGGGGGCCGAATACTTTCGCAAGGCACTGTAACTATTTGTTGAGCACTTTTGAAATGTACAGCAACAGATTTCAGAACATTGGCCATTCTTACAGTATTATTCCTGTACACCAAGTCAGAACCTTGGGATAAATAAAGGGGGTATATAAGCAGACAATGAAAGCTAATACAATATTCAATGATGACATTTCTCTAAAACAGGCTATAGGCTACATGTGCACCACCAAGTCAGAACAGTAGGCTAAGTTATGAAGGGGAAAGGGACCAAATTATTAGGGTGAGGCACATGGACTAGTAACGGCTTACTACACAACATACACTCAGTATTTACTTTCGTAGCTACATTATGCATATCTCATTGGCATATTGCATAATTTATGCAGTTTAATAAAATACATGTTTGGATTCACCATTGTGCTGTGCTCACATGAACAGGAAGGTGGCGCGGCAGTCCTTCTTGTGGGCAAATTTTGTCATGAAACATTGTCATCAAAGTCTGGATTTATGGTGCTTTTATGACAACTGGGAACTTGGGAAAAAAACAGGGTTGAATCATGACGTCAGTGATCTTCAGGTCTGAGCTTTAGAAAGAGTTCTCGACTTGGAATTTCGAGTTGGATGACCGTTCAAAATCTTTTTTCCCAGTCAGAGTTCGTTTTTTTCCCAAGTTCCCAGTTGTCTTGAACTCACTGAAGTCTGAGATTTCCCCCTCCCGAGTTTCCAGTTGTTTTGAATGCGGCAGAACTCATGCTGGATTGATGGTATGGCCAATGTATTCAACCTTTTCTGGCCCATGGTGTTGCGTGTGAATGTTTCTCCTTTTAAGCTTGGAAAAGATACCCTTAAACTCAGACTTGGACCACACACCCTCTCCACCGAATAGCAGGGGAAGCAACATTGTGATTTATTTGCAACGCTTGCAGTTAGCCACTGATTCCTTCCAAATCACACATTGATGAATTTGCGATTTCCAATTTGTTGTGTAATATTTATGGCCGATGAGCACCAATGCGTTTTATCTATAATATCTCTTCATATGACAAGGCTTGAAAAGGATTTGTCAGTAGACGTGTCGACGTGATTCATGATGATGACTGCTTGCTAGCTAAGATTTTGAAAGTATGATGATGACATGTTATTGATTGGACGTGATTTGACGTCATTGTATCTGTGGCCAATCACCTTGAGCCTTCTTGTCCCCATGTCCCCGTGAGTGACAGAACACTGAGCCAATCACATCGCAACTAGTGAAGATTACCAACCCCTACGCTCAGTATTTTCTGCTCTGACACTCCACCACAAAGCACTGAGCTAGGCTGAAACACCTGCATTTTGGAGCTGCCTTACTCAAGAAAGCAAAACATGACATTGTTTGCAAACTGATATGTGACACGCAATAATGCAAAAATAACATGTAAAACAGCCCAAAAAATAAATAATTATATATTTAGAGATATCATGGGTCGCCACTGCCTATACAGAAATAAAGCTAGCCACAATAAGGATTAGCCACAATAGTGGACTTTGCGGTTAGCCTTAAATAAAAGTATGGCATAATTCTATTTGTATTCATTTGTATCACTGTCAATGATATACTTTTATTTTGAAGGCAAACCGCAAATTCCACTATTGTGCCTAATCCTTATTGTGGCTAGCGTCACAACCCGGTCCGGTCGGTCGAGCCTCACTAGCCAGTTGATGCTAGCTGGCTGCTTATAACGTTAGCTTTGGGCAACAGGGTTAAGTAGCTGGCTAGCTTTTTATTTTCATGAACTGAAGTTCAATTTCAATAGGCGAACAACAAGTGGCAACCTAGCTAATACTTACTCACAAGGCTTCCTAAATCATTGCTAAGAATAATGAAAAGGACTGCAGTTTGTTTCTACTGGTCATTGTTTTCAGGCTGGTTGTATTAGTTCTAGCTAGGTACCAAGCTAAAGCTAACTACCCCAGAAGTTGCGATCGAAGAAATTATGCTTTATTACCAACGTGGTATTGTAAACACATCGTTTGTGGCCAGGGTTTGCTTGTTTGCAGATTTTTTTTTACATATTTGACAGTGCTACTGTATATTCTTTGACACGCAAAGACCCAAACGGCGTTCCATAGTATGTATGTTGTGAAGCTAATAGCAGTAACACTATCAATGTGTAACTCTGGTAGGGCAACATCTGATAAATAGCACACTTGGTAGTGTGTACCGGTGCTCGACCAGTCGGCGAAAGCCAACATCATCCACAACAGAGAACGGTTGATTGTCAAGGGCAATGAATCCCATTATCTTGGCTTTAATGGATTCGCCTTTGAGTTGTCTCGCTGAAATGTTCTTAGTCTTTCGAATGACTGCTAGACTTTTTTGACTGCTCGATCCACACAGCAGACATTGTGTAGGCTAGGTTAGGAATGCTGTGTTGCACGTGTAGCGCAAAATTTTACGTGCCGTTATATAGGTATGCATAGTATCTTTGACATCGGTTTTTAACATCAGTGTTAAACTAGACATCGGCCGATACCGATGTTGGCATTTTTGAGCTAATATCATCCGGTTCCGATATGTTCACCGATATATCATGCACCCCTACTATCCTCAATAGGCGCTAAAGGTTGTTAGCGTCTATGAATGGGTTAAACCTAAATATGAGTGACATGATGACAGAGATTATCAATCAAAAGATTGGGAATGGGATGGACATAGTCACACTAGGAATCCTTTCATCCAACAGATGTTTTCATTGAATTTGAGTTGCTAATTTTTCAGAGTCTGTCTTGGAACCAAATGAATCCGGGGGTAAGCTGCTGTACAGCTACTGTACTGCACATTGTGTGATGGCGGTGACATGGCAAAAGGCTGTATAATTAATGACCTGGACTGAGCAATGCAGCATGTCTGGGAGTTCTGCTTGTGCTCCATGAGAAATGTGACCCAAGTATGTTTGCAATAAAATGTTTGAATGCCAGACCGTGGAGTATTGTGAATGGTTTGGGACATGGTTATCAAGCTTGTATTATTTTGAAAGCTTTTGTGTAAAAATATTTTCCAGAAACCTGTAAATATTAACTTTCTATTCTACTCTAATACAGTCCAACTCCCTATCCCTGTCCTCGAGGTAGGCTAGATTTGAAGGAACCGGGTAGGTGTAATCAATACAGGGATGGCTCCACCCAGTCTACCAATAGGTTCCTTCAGATCTGCAAGCTCCAAAGGAGTAGGGATAGGGGAGGGGGCAAAGGGTTGTTTTCTGAACCACGTTTTGGTACAGGTTAAACTGTGTTGTTCAAGGATCTAATCCCATTGTTTTATAACGCTTTGCCATGGGTGTGAAAAATGAATATCAATATTAGGATAGGCTACTCTTCAAGAGCGAGCTGATTTGCGCTCTCAGCATGGCTGTGTGATACAGTAGCCTATTGGCTAATGCAAATAAAAAACACATTCTCTCAAATAGCCCGTATTCAGTGGCTGGTCTGTTCTCTTGTTGTTGTTTTAAAAATAAATATTTATTTTATGCAATTTAAGAAAAAGGCAGAGCAATGTGTGGACTTTCTGACTGTCTCTTTCTCCTCTCGCTTCCCAGGACTCTTCAAATGACCAGCAAGGGCAGCAGGAGGCCAAACAGAGGTTAGTTTTCATTATCGATCTTTTATTCCTGTCATGCATTCACAACTCTGCGCTGAGTATAGCTACATTTCAGAGACACAGATGTCTCCCTTGATGTTGGTTTAGTTCACAGTAGTTTGCTAATGTTGCATGTCTTGACCTGCAGTTTGCAGCTCTGGTTTATGAAGAACTATGTGACAGACTATTTATAAAGCTAGTCAATGTGATAAAACAATTGGCTTCGTTAACACAGGCTGCATGTGTAAATGCAGCCATTGTGGCCTATCTAATCTTCTGTTCGGTCTTTTCACAGGGAAACAGAGATGAGGAACTCCATGCTGGCTCAGGTTCTAGACCAGTCCGCCCGCGCCAGATGTAGGTCTTTCATATCCCCCTGGTTTGAACGAATCATTGATCTGATATTGGAACTTTCGGTATCTACACATGGTTAGCAATAGGTGGCGCCATTGCCTAAACGTCTGCTATGTGTTGTTGTTTTGCAGTGAGTAACTTGGCTCTGGTGAAGCCAGAGAAGGCCAAAGCAGTGGAGAATTACCTCATACAGATGGCCCGCATGGGCCAGCTGGGAGGAAAGGTGAGAGAACTGGACCTAAAGCAATGTACAAAACATTAGGAACACCTTCTTATTATTGTGTTTGCCCTCAGAACAACCTCCATTCATTGGGTCATGGACTCTACAAGGTGTCAAGTGTTTCCCAGGAATGCTGATGTTGTTACAATGCTTCCCACAGTTGTGTCAAATTGGCTGGATGTCCTTTGGGTGGTGGACCATTCTTGATACACACAGGAAACTGTTGAGTGTGAAAAACCCAGCAGTGTTGCAAAAATCTGGCACCTACTACCATGCCCTGTTCAAAGGCACTTACATGTTTTGTGTTGTCCATTGATCCTATGAATGGCACACATACACAATCCATGCCTCAATTGTCTCTTGGCTTAAAAATCCTTCTTTAACCTGTCTCTTCCCCTTCATCTACACTGATTGACGTGGATTTAAGTAACATCAATAAGGGATCATAGCATTCACCTAGTCAGACTGTCATGGAAAGAGCAGGTATTCCTAATGTTTTGTAAACACTTTATTTATTTTTTAAACTGCTTGGACAAAAAAAGGCCTGCCGGTTCTTCCTCTTCACTAGTGACTGCATTGCCCCCTAGCAGCATACGCAGGACCATATTTTTCCTCGTGAATTCACATAATATTTTCAGATTTTTTTTCTTATCGTTTAACAGAAAGTTTTAAACGTTAAGAAAAATTCCCTATGAAAAGCACTGACTTGACCCATCTGCTATTGGCTCTTCCTTACATTTGGATTGTCTCTTTCAGATTTCAGAGACTGGTTTGATCGACATCTTAGAAAAAGTTAGTCAACAAACAGAAAAAAAGACAACTGTCAAGGTGAGTCCATGGATCAAATACAATTTCACAATTTCCGACAGGCTTTTAACTGACTGTGTCCCTTCCTACCCACAGTTCAACCGACGAAAGGTGATGGACTCAGATGATGAGGAGGATGATTGATGCGTTGAAAGGAGCCCAGGAGCCAGTTAGACGGCTGGCTTAGGGCGGGATTCAGGACATAGGTTGGAGCAGGGCTCTGTTTGTTGGCGGCCAAAGGCCCTGCATTAGTGATGTACCCTGGGATACCACATCCGCCCCTGTGTGCATCTGGAACTCGTTACTATATTCTCTCTTATATTAATTTTCACCACGTTTTACTTTTTCTCCACCAGAAGAAGCAGAACAAAATGCAACTTAGGGTATATTCCTGCTGCTGCATTTTTCGAGACTGCTTTGTGAATACTGTCTGTGTGCTGCTACTCAGCAATAGTGAAACCATCAAACTGGACAGAGCACATGGGTATAGTCATTGTTTTTTCATTCATTTTTGCTGACCTGTATCTTCAACAGTTTTACATTTAAAAAATAAAAAAGCCTTACATTTGAATGCTTATTCCACAAATAATCAACACAGTTTTATCATGATGATATTTTGTCTTTGAGCTGAGTGCTTGAAGACTCATTGATTGGTCATATGGGTTTGCACTATATTTGCTTTCATTAAAAAAAATGCAAGTATAATCACATAAGAGCAATGTTGTAAGAAAAAAAGTCTAAAATATAGTTTGTATTAAAATTTAGTCAATATTCTTTACAAGGCCTCCTAGGTCGTGTATTAGGCTATACGTTGCATTACATTGAAATGTATAGGCTTGACATAGTTGGTTTGACTCACTAGGTTCAAAGGCTATTTTCTGAAATGTATGCGATATGTGCTTTAAGAGGCTGAGATGTATTTGTAGCAGGATTTGTTAAATTATCTCAGTTGTTAGTCTACGACAGCACTTGACGAACTTCCTGCTTCACTCTTATTGTACAGGTGTATGGTGAGACCACAGATATATGAATGGTTGCTTCTATTGTACACCTGCCACAGGTAATACTAAATATCTGACAGTACATTGATGTTCTTACAAGCAAGATGTAACTGAATATTTGGAGATAGGTTAATGGGAGATTTGGTTTCATGTTCAGTGTTCACTCCAATAAATCAATGCCAGCATTGATAAAGCAGACAAGGAGTCATTCTTCTTGATCATAAAATAAGTGTTCCTGATATGATACACTAGAATACTATACTACACAGGCTGTATGTTTTTCCTTCCCTTGTAACCATAATTTTATATAACAGAATTTCACAGACGGTACAAAAAGAACACAACACGAGAGCTGTTAATATACAGCATATGGTAAAAATACCCCACACTACTATTCATATCCAGTCACTGTACAGTCGTGGCCAAAAGTTTTATGAATGACACAAATATTAATTTTCACAAAGTCTGCTGCCTCAGTTTGTATGATGGCAATTTGCATATACTCCAGAATGTTACGAAGAGTGATCAGATGAATTGCAAAGTCCCTCTTTGCTATGCAAATGAACTGTATCCCCCCCCCCCAAAACATGTCCACTGCATTTCAGCCCTGTCACAAAAGGACCAGCTGACATCATGTCAGTGATTCTCTCGTTAACACAGGTGTGAGTGTTGACGAGGACAATGCTGGAGATCACTCTCATGCTGATTGAGTTTGAATAACAGACTGGAAGCTTCAAAAGGAGGGTGGTGCTTGGAATCATTGTTCTTCCTCTGTCAACCATGGTTACCTGCAAGGAAACACGTGCCGTCATCATTGCTTTACACAAAAAGGGCTTCACAGGCAATGATATTGCTGCCAGTAAGATTGCACCTTCAAGGAGAGCGGTTCGATTGTTGTGAAGAAGGCTTCAGGGCGCCCAAGAAGGTCCAGCAAGTCTCCTAATGTTGATTCAGCTGCTGGATCGGGGCACCACCAGTACAAAGCTTGCTCAGGAATGGCAGCTGGCAGGTGTGAGTGCATCGCTGCAGCTGTACATAGTCCATCTGTAAATAGCTCACCCAATTTACCTACAGTGGGGCAAAAAAGTATTTAGTCAGCCACCAATTGTGCAAGTTCTCCCACTTAAAAAGATGAGGCCTGTAATTTTCATCATAGGTACACTTCAACTATGACAGACAGAATGAAAAAAAAATCCAGAAAATCACATTGTATGATTTTAATGAATTTATTTGCAAATTATGGTGGAAAATAAGTATTTGGTCACCTACAAACAAGCAAGATGTCTGGCACTCACAGACCTGTAACTTCTTCTTTAAGAGGCTCCTCTGTCCTCCACTCGTTACCTGTATTAATGGCACCTGTTTGAACTTGTTATCAGCATAAAATACACCTGTCCACAACCTCAAACAGTCACACTCCAAACTCCACTATGGCCAAGACCAAAGAGCTGTCAAAGGACACCAGAAACAAAATTGTAGACCTGCACCAGGCTGGGAAGACTGCATCTGCAATAGGTAAGCAGCTTGGTTTGAAGAAATCAACTGTGGGAGCAATTTTTTGGAAATGGAAGACATACAAAACCACTGATAATCTCCCTCGATTTGGGGCTCCACGCAGGATCTCACCCGTGGGGTCAAAATGATCACAAGAACGGTGAGCAAAAATCCCAGAACCACACGGGGGGACCTAGTGAATGACCTGCAGAGAGCTGGGACCAAAGTAACAAATCCTACCATCAGTAACACACTACGCCGCCAGGGACTCAAATCCTGCAGTGCCAGACGTGTCCCCCTGCTTAAGCCAGTACATGTCCAGGCCCATCTGAAGTTTGCTAGAGAGCATCTGGATGATCCAGAAGAAGATTGGGAGAATGTCATATGGTCAGATGAAACTTATAACTTTTTGGTAAAGACTCAACTCGTCGTGTTTGGAGGACAAAGAATGCTTAGTTGCATCCAAAACACACTATACCTACTGTGAAGCATGGGGGTGGAAACATCATGCTTTGGGGCTGTTTTTCTGCAAAGGGACCAGGATGACTGATCCGTGTAAAGGAAAGAATGAATGGGGCCATGTATCGTGAGATTTTAAGTGAAAACCTCCTTCCATCAGCAAGGGCAATGAAGATGAAATGTGGCTGGGTCTTTCAGCATGACAATGATCCCAAACACATCGCCGGGGCAGAGAAGGAGTGGCTTCGTAAGAAGCATTTCAAAGTCCTGGAGTGGCCTATCCAGTCTCCAGATCTCAACCCCATAGAAAATCTTTGGAGGGAGTTGAAAGTCCGTGTTGCCCAGCAACAGCCCCAAAACATCACTGCTCTAGAGGAGATCTGCATGGAGGAATGGGCCAAAATACCAGCAACAGTGTGTGAAAACCTTGTGAAGACTTACAGAAAACGTTTGACCTCTGTCATTGCCAACAAAGGGTATATAACAAAGTATTGAGATAAACTTTTGTCATTGACCAAATACTTATTTTCCACCATAATTTGCAAATAAATTCATTAAAAATCCTACAATGTGATTTTCTGGATTTTGTTTCTTCATTTTGTCTGTCATAGTTGAAGTGTACCTATGATGAACATTACAGGCCTCTCATCTTTTTAAGTGGGAGAACTTGCACAATTGGTGGCTGACTAAATACTTTTTTGCCCCACTGTACCTCATCCCCATACTGTTTTTATTTATTTACTTTTCTGCTCTTTTGCACACCAGTATCTCTACCTGCACATGACCATCTGATCATTTATCACTCCAGTGTTAATCTGCTAAATTGTAATTATTCGCCTACCTCCTCATGCCTTTTGCACACAATGTATATAGACTTTCTTTCTTTTCTACTGTGTTATTGACTTGTTTATTGTTTACTCCATGTGTAACTCTGTGTTGTTATCTGTTCACACTGCTATGCTTTATCTTGGCCAGGTCGCAGTTGTAAATGAGAACTTGTTCCCAACTAGCCTACCTGGTTAAATAAAGGTGAAATAAAACGCACAGTGAGGCGAAGACTTTTAGAGGATGGCCTGGTGTCAAGAAGGGCAGCAAAGAAGCCACTTCTCTCCAGGAAAAACATCAGGGACAGACTGATATTCTGCAAAAGGTACAGGGATTGGACTGCTGAGGACTGGGGTAAAGTCATTTTATCTGATGAATCCCCTTTCTGGAAAAAAGGGCATCTGGAAAAAAGCTTGTCCTGAGAAGACAAGGTGAGCACTACCATCAGTCCTGTGTCATGCCAACAGTAAAGCATCCTGAGACCATTCATGTGTGGGGCTGCTTCTCAGCCAAGGGAGTGGGCTCACTCACAATTTTGTCTTAGAACACAGCCATGAATAAATAATGGTACCAACACATCCTCCGAGAGCAACTGCTCCCAACCATCCAGGAACAGTTTAGTGACGAACAATGCCTTTTCAATCATGATGGAGCACCTTGCCATAAGGCAAAAGTGATAACTAAGTGGCTCGGGGAACAAAACATTGATATTTTGGGTCCATGGCCAGGAAACTCCCCAGACCTTAATCCCATTGAGAACTCGTGGTCAATCCTCAAGAGGCGGGTGGACAAACAAAAACCCACAAATTCTGGCAAACTCCAAGCATTGATTATGCAAGAATGGGCTGCCATCAGTCAGGATGTGGCCCAGAAGTTAATTGACAGCATGCCAGGGCGGATTGCAGAGGTCTTGAAAAAGAATGGTCAACACTGCAAATATTGACTCTTTGCATCAACTTCATGTAATTGTCAATAAAAGCCTTTGACACTTATGAAATGCTCGTAATTATACTTCAGTATTCCATAATAACATCTGACAAAAATATCTAAAGACACTGAAGCAGCAAACTTTGTGGAAATTAATATTTGTGTCATTCTCAAAACTTTTGGCCACGACTGTACTGCATTTATGGCTGTGATCATGATACGCCCTCTAAATGTGTCTCTGGCCTCATTTTCAGGCGACCGTGGTCTGATCGAAAGGATTGGCTGCCTCGTTTCAGTTAAGGAACATGAGTGGCTCTAATTGGTGGGAGGTTTAGTCATGTGCGCTACCCCTCCAATCAACAGAGACGTTTTGTAAAGCGCTAAAGTTGTGCAGACATTACTTTATCAGTGGATCTCAAAATAGTAGACAGTCTCGCGTTTCTAGTCATTTTTGTTATTTTATTGATACGGGTTTTACTTTTTATCAAAATGCACGAGGACAGCGGCAAAGAGTTCACCATGGTAACATGCAGTGCGCCTGTGAATATTGCTGTTATCAAATACTGTGAGTATCGTATGTTCGTATAATCCACTAACGACATCTATCTGATCGTCTGACTCAGTCAACCAAAGAACACTGTCAACCAAGTGTAGCCTGTCCTTAGATGGCCACATCTAGCTTCATGTAACGTAAATTGTAACATTGACTGAATCTTTAAAGTTCTTGCTCGCCACACTGTAGCCAGGCTTTGATGTTTGTGCATTGGTACATGACAAATGTATTGCCACAATGATGTGAAAAGAATGTTCTCTGTACAATCTTTGAAAATAACTATGTATTGAATTGTAAATGCTTTGTTGTTATTGCTGATTCAAAGGGGGGAAGAGGGATGAGGAGTTGATTCTACCCATAAATTCATCTTTGAGTGTCACATTACATCAAGACCAGGTAAGACTAATACTGTACACCAGACACTCAGCATAATATCAAAATATTACTGTTTTGTTAAAACAACAAAAACTAACGATTACTGCCTTGTTTCCTTATTCCTCCCAGCTCAAGACGACCACAACAGTGGCGTGCAGCAGGTTGTTCCAGGAGGATCGTATCTGGCTCAACGGCAAAGAGGAGGACATAACCCAGCCCAGACTACAGTCCTGCCTTAGGGAGAGTCAGTTACTATATGCAATGATATGATAGAGGTAGAGGGGGAAGAGTAAGAGGGCAAAGGGGGAGGACAAGCAATGATGTGTTGTTTTTGGTGGTTTCCTTCCTCAGTTCGGTGCCTGGCCTGTAAGCGACGTAGTGATGGGGAGGCTGATGTAGACACGGCCGGTTTGTCCCATAAAGTCCACATCTGCTCTGTCAACAACTTCCCAACTGCAGCCGGACTTGCCTCTTCTGCTGCCGGCTATGCCTGTCTGGGTAAGAGACTGTGTCCCGTCATAATGGTTTGTACCTAACACAGTATTAAATGGATCAAATGAAGTAAAAGCTTGTGTGAAACTAGTTTTATGCTTACTCCTTCTTTTCCTTTTGTCTCTCCATCTTGTCTCCTCACTCCACTCTCCTGTTCCAGTGTACACCCTGTCCCGGGTGATGGGAGTGGAGGGGGAGTTGTCTGTGGTTTCTAGGCAGGGTTCAGGCAGTGCCTGTAGGAGTATGTATGGGGGCTTCGTCCAGTGGATTATGGGCCAGCAAGGAGATGGCAAGGACAGTCTGGCCCAGCAGGTGGAACCAGAGACTCACTGGCCTGAGCTCAGGGTCCTTGTACTGGTGGTAGGTCTCTCTGATCATTACTGAAGTTGGCTTTTTCTGTAGCAAATGTTGGCATATACATTTCTCCCATGTCTTTAATAATCTCAACACCCCCATCTCTTTGTCTCCCTCTCTCTTTTTAGGTCAGTGCTGAGAGGAAACCAGTTGGCAGCACTTCTGGCATGCAAACTAGTGTAGAGACAAGCATTCTCCTGAAGGTATACACACACACACACACACACACACACAGAGTTATATGTTATTAACCCTTACCCTTAACCCTTGCGCTCTCCCCCTCAGCACCGGGCAGACTCTGTGGTCCCAGCCAGGATGAAGGAGATGATTGAGGCTGTACATAAGCGGGACTTTACTGCATTCGCTGAACTGACCATGAAGGACAGCAATCAGTTCCATGCCACCTGCCTGGACACCTACCCACCCATCTTCTACCTCAACGACGTGTCGCGCCGTGTTATCAACCTTGTGCACCGCTATAACCGTCACTACAGGGAAACAAAGGTGAGCACCATCAGGGAGTTAGTTCTTTCTTTTAGTCAGGGAAATGTGCTAGTCATATGGAACATTGACAGTTCTACAAGGGGTCTAAGCTAAGAAGCAGAACAAGGTGCAGTAATTGTTGATATTCAGAGATTATGAAACTGGTAGTATTTCTACAGTTCAAGAAGAACAGAAAATGTGTTAACAAGCCCAAGTATAGATGTGGTAAAGAAGTCAATGGAACTTGACCAAAACAATGGAAACGCCATGGAAAGATCCAGAATCCTCCTTATTTCCCCTAAGTGGAATTAGCCTACATTTAGGCTATTGTTTATGTGTATTTCACACTATATTGTGGTAAAAATCGGAGTATAATGCTTGTATTGATGTCAACAATACATGTTCATGTCATCGTCACCAATCAACTGCATTACAGTTAGAAAAAGACTGACTACCACCACTGATTTCTCTATGCTACCAGCTTATACGAACGGGAGTTAGCATTTAGCAGTCACTTCTTCTGAACCTGAAAAGAGACTACTTGTAAATGTTATGCATTGAAAACAGCCAAGTATATCCAAATCGGACTTTGTAAACACGTTGTGGGCCTGTTACAATACATTGATCATGACGGATTTGACGAATATCCACTTTTGTTAGATCAGATTTGTTGAATGTGCACCAGTCCGCCATCCTTCTGCGTTCTATTGACCTCTTTACCGTGTCTATGACTTAGTACTTCTTCATGAGTCTCAGAGGACTAGTGCAGCATCACATCCCTCCTTCTTCTGACACTGTTATAACACTGCTGTAACAAAGCTATAACTTTGGTCCAGAGTTCTTTTCATGAGTATAAGCAGTGACCGGTGTTTTCTCTTCTCCACCAGGTGGCATACACATTTGATGCAGGTCCCAATGCAGTGATCTACACTCTTCAGCAGAATGTGGAAGAGTTTGTCCAGGTGGTCAAATACTTCTTCCCACCAGAGACCAATGGAGGACAGTGAGTTTCTCACAAACACACACTCAGACAGTCAGACAACACTCCCTCCTGTGACTTTACCTGTCCCACGTCAGGTTTCTAAAGGGTCTTCCGGTTGCCCCAACAACACTATCTGAGGAGCTGAAGCAGGCCATTGGTATGGAGCCCATGGTGAAGGGAATCTGCTATATAATCAGCACTAAGGTACACACACACATACATAACCACATACACATAGGCAGCACCCTCCGGGTCCTTTGCCCGTTTCCTGTGCATCTCTGCGCATTGGCGTAGTGGAGGGTTTTGGGGAGCGAGCTTGATGCTCTCTCCAACCAGCTTACGGGAAATCACCTGGAATGCAGATCCTATAAACACACACATTATGTTTGGATCTGCTACATTTTGATGTGATATTAAGTTGGTTTGTCTGAGGGATTATTTCTGATTTGTGTATAAGGCTGGACCTGGACCTCGCGTGGTGGAGGACCCTAGTGAGCATCTGCTTGGATCTGACGGGCTGCCCAAGGAGAGTGCATGATGCAAGCCAGCCTCCCAGCTGGGCAGAGACAGAACTCTTTGATGAAAAGAAAGACCAGACATATTAACAATCAACAATTCCAATTCAATCAATTGGATACATATGCATAGATGTAGTCATAAAAGGGGCAATCTGCAGTTGCTATATCCATTTTTGGACTTATAAATGTATTATATGTAATCATTGAAGAAGATAACTTATAAATGCTGCATGAGTTTAGTTCAACTGTCGTACCCCATCAGAACTCAAAATATAAGCTTGTTTTACTACAATGTTTGTAAACAAAGTAAATGTAAACAAACATTTAAAACATGGTTATAACTATAATTTTGACATCATGCATGGTCAGTCCTTGCATCCATAGCACTGTCTATAATTTTGAGAGTGGCTACATTTCTCCAGCCCCATCCCTCAGCTTTTTACCAAAACTAAGGATTGCCCCTTTAACTGGAGCGAAACAACCACACACGGCTGAATACCTCTAACACTGTTGACTAGTGCTTCATTCGGACACTTTTCCTATTGCGAGTTCGGATTAAACGTTTTGTAATGTTAAAGATGTAGCGATGCCTTGTGAGAATGATCAGAAATGTTTTAGTACTTTGATAACTGTAAACTGTTGATTTGATTTATGTAGATTATGTCCATGTTATTCAAATATAATGGTTAACAGTCACCTTTAGAGTGAGTGAATCATAAGAATCTAATTGAAATTGTTAACCATTCAAAAGGATTATAAATTACAGTATTGAGAACAATGTCAGTGCTTTAGTATAAGAGCTGGATATATAGCCTACATGTCATCTTCAGAGGTGGCACCACAGGTCCCAGAGTGGTGGGGGCATTTTTTTCTCTCCTGATGGTAACCAGGTAAAACTACAAAAACTCTACAACCTAGTGTTAGCAGGGACCTTAAGGGTTGCCCTATTGCCTGGGGCAAGTGAACTGAGCTTTCAGGCAAGTTGAGTCTGCTTTAAAGTTGCCCCAGCTAAAAATGTTTTACTGAAAACAACAAAACCGTAAGGAATTCCAATAGGCATAGCCCAAAACTGATCTTTCTGCTTCATCCCCCATTGTTTAAGTCAGGGTGTCACGGCAGATTTCCTTCTCTTCCTCTGAAGAGGTGTAGCAAGGATCGGACCAAAATGCAGCGTGGTAAGTCCATGGGTTTTAATGAGAAACTGAACATGAACACATAAACAAAATAACAAAGTAAAAACCCAAAACAGTCCCATGTGGCACTGACACAGGAAACAATCACCCACAAATCCCAATACAAAACAGGCTACCTAAATATGGTTCCCAATCAGAGACTATGACTAACACCTGCCTCTGATTGAGAACCATATCAGGCCAAACATAGAAATAGACAAACTAGACACACAACATAGAATGCCCACCCAGCTCACGTCCTAACCAACACTAAAACAAGGAAAACACACAAACTATGGTCAAAATGTGACAGTACCCCCCCCCCCAAGGTGCAGACTCCAACCGCACAACCTAAACCTATTGGGGAGGGTCTGGGTGGGCATCTGTCCGCGGTGGCGGCTCTGGCACTGGACGTGAACCCTACTCCATCATTGTCTTAGTCCACCTTAGCGTCCTTTGAGTGGCGGCCCTCGCCGCCGACCTTGGCCTGGGAACCCTAACAAAGGGCCCCACTGGACTGAGGGGCAGCTCTGAACCGAGGGGCAGTTCCGGATCGAGGGGCAGCTCCGGACCGAGGGGCAGCTCAGGACCGAGGGGCAGCTCAGGACCGAGGGGCAGCTCAGGACCGAGGGGCAGCTCAGGACCGAGGGGCAGCTCAGGACCGAGAGGTAGCTCAGGACCGAGAGGTAGCTCAGGACCGAGAGGTAGCTCAGGACCGAGAGGTAGCTCAGGACCGAGAGGTAGCTCAGGCTGGTTGACGACTCTGGCGGATCCAGGCTGACTGGCGGCTCTGGCGGATCCTGGCTGAATGGCGGCTCTGGCGGATCCTGGCCGACTGGCGGATCCTGGCCGACTGGCGGCTCTGGCGGATCCTGGCCGACTGGCGGCTCTGGCGGATCCTGGCCGACTGGCGGCTCTGGCGGATCCAGGCTGACTGGCGGCTCTGGCTGATCCAGGCTGAATGGCGGATCCTGGCTGACTGGCGGCTCTGGCAGATCCTGGCTGAATGGCGGCTCTGGTGGATCCTGGCCGACTGGCGGATCCTGGCCGACCTGGCTGACTGGCGGATCCTGGCTGACTGGCGGCTCTGGCGGAGACTGGCGGATCCTGGCTGACTGGCGGCTCTGGCAGACTGGTGGCTCTTGCAGACTGGCGGCTCTTGCAGACTGGCAGCTCTGGCGGCTCCTTGCAGACTGGCAGCTCTGGCGGCTCCTTGCAGACTGGCAGCTCTGGGAGACTCCTTGCAGACTGGACAGGCGGGAGACTCTAGCAGCTCTGGACAGGCGGGAGACTAGCAGCTATGGACAGGCGGGAGACTCTAGCAGCTCTGGACAGGCGGGAGACTCTAGCAGCTCTGGACAGGCGGGAGACTCTAGCAGCTCTGGACAGGCGGGAGACTCTAGCAGCTCTGGACAGGCGGGAGACTCTAGCAGCTCTGGACAGGCGGGAGACTCTAGCGGCGCTGGAGAGGAGGAAGGCTCTAGCGGCGCTGGACAGGCGGGGCGCACTCTAGGCCTGGTGCGTGGTGCCGGCGCTGGTGGTACTGGGCCGAGAACACGCACCTCAGGGCGAGTGCGGGGTGGAGGAACAGGGAGTACTGGGCTCTGGATACGCACAGGAAGCCTGGTACGGGGAGCTGCCACCGGAGGGCTAGTGCGTGGAGGTGGCACTGGATAGACCGGACCGTGCAGGCGCACTGGTAGCTCTTGAGCACCGAGCCTGCCCAATGCTCCCGGTCGGTTGAATGCTCCCGGTCGCCCTGCCAGTGCGGAGAGGTGGAATAGCCCGCACTGGTCTCTGCAGGCGAACCGGGGACACCATGCGTAAGGCTGGTAACATGTACACCGGCCCAAGGAGACGCACTGGAGACCAGATGCGTAGAGCCGGCTTCATGGCACTTGGCTCGATGCCCACTCTAGCCCGGCCGAGGAGCTGGTATGTACCGCACCGGGCTATGCACCCGCACAGGGGACACCAATGCGCTCCACAGCATAACACGGTGCCTGCCCGGTCTCTCTCGCTCTCCGGTAAGCACAGGAAGTTGGCGCAGGTCTCCTACCTGGCTTCGCCACACTTCCTGTGTGCCCCCCCCAAGACATTTTTGGGGCTGACTCTCAGGCTTCCTTGCCAGCCGTGTTCCCTCGTATCGCCAGCTCCTCTCTCCGGCTGCCTCTGCTCTCCTAGCTGCCTCCACCCGTTCCCATGGAAGGCAATCCTTACCTGCCAGGATCTCCTCCCATGTGTAGCAACCCTTGCCGTCCAAAACGTCCTCCCATGTCCATTCCTCCTTGCGCTGCTCCTGCTGCCACTGCCTGTCACCACGCCGCTTGGTCCTGTTGTGGTGGGTGATTCTGTCACTGCAGATTTCCTCCTCTTCCTCTGAAGAGGTGTAGCAAGGATCGGACCAAAATGCAGCGTGGTAAGTGTCCATGGTTTTTAATGAGAAAAACTGAACATGAACACATAAACAAAATAACAAAGTGAAAACCCGAAACAGTCCCATGTGGCACAAACACTGACACAGGAAACAATCACCCACAAATCCCAACACAAAACAGGCTACCTAAATATGGTTCCCAATCAGAGACTATGACTAACAACTGCCTCTGATTGAGAACCATATCAGGCCAAACATAGAAATAGACAAACTAGACACACAACATAGACTGCCTACCCAGGGACCAACACTAAAACAAGGAAAACACACAAAAACTATGGTCAGAACGTGACACAGGGTTCCCAAACATGGTCCTGTGCCCCTCTCCCCCAGCACTGCACAGCTGATTCAAATAACTAACTCATCATCAAGCTTTGTTGACTTCTAGGGCAAAAAACAAAATGTGCACCCAGTGGGGGGCCCAGGACTAAGTTTGGGAAACCCTGGTTTAAGTGCAAGTTGGACAATGTATGTCTGCTGGGCAAGTTGAGCCTGCTCTATATTACAACAGGTAAACGTTTCCCCCTTTGACCAAATCATGTCAGGCAGCAAAGTTAGTTAAGGCAAAGATTATGTATAGAATGACAAGGGTTACGGTCCAAACACTTAAAAGACGCACCCTCGTCCACTTACCCTCGCCTTATGGCCTTGGGGGAATCCCAGTTGCCTTGGTGTGGCGGTCCAAATTATTAGCAAAGAAAGGGAGGATTTGCAACGTAAGCACCTTAGCCCTCGTTTTTAGTCGGCTTTGCGAGTGTATAATTATGTTCACTCCAGGGCCTGAAACGCCCCTATTCAATTCGCGACGATTGTACGTCCGCTAAGAGAAGTCAGAGAACTCAAAAACAACATCAATGGAGAAGTCAACATACACGTGTAAGTAAAAACAAATACAAATCAATTAGAAATTGTGCTACTAATGCACATGACAGCACAAACAAGTCAAATAAGAAGTAAATACGTTTTTGTTTGGTTATCTTTTTTAAATTGTAGAAATAAAACACGTCATCAGAAGTGTCCACTTAATTTGAGGGTATAGGGTGTGTCTTTTAAGTGTTCGGAGCGCAATTACTTGTCTCTCTACCCTAACAATGGAGTCGTTGTCCACAAAACGGAACAGGTTAATAAGTATAGCTGGTTGTCTAGCTTCTGCCTATCCTCTTTTTGGATTTGGTGGATACATCTCATGATGTTTAACAATTTTTGAATATTCGTTGAGTGTTGTTGATGTCAACCGCGTTTATTCAATGGAAAGAGAGATGCTGCTAGCTTCATGCATAGCCACCTCGAGAAAAAACATGTATTTCACCTTTATTTAACCAGGTAGGCTAGTTGTGAACAAGTTCTCATTTACAACTGCGACCTGGCCAAGATAAAGCAAAGCAGTGCGACACAAACAACAACACAGAGTTACACATGGAATAAACAAACATACAGTCAATAACACAATATAAAAACAAGTCTATATACTGTGTGTGCAAACAACGTCACCTGCTTGTATCATACAGATTTTTGGCCGAGTAGGCGCTCTCGCTTCGCCTCGCCTCTTCCTCTGCTTAAGGTTTACTCAACCCAGGTCACATCCCCAACCCTTTTACCTATCGCTCAGAAGTTACGAGACCGAGGGCCGGACAAGGCGGCTGCTACCACCCACCTTTCTTCCTTCAAAATTTATACATTTTCACTTTCCATAATAATCGAACGTGACAACCGCGATCAGTTGGATAACTGCGGAGAGGGTTCTGTTGGTCCGAACGGAGACAGAATGGGGAAAATAGAATGGGCTATGTGGGCCAATGAACAGGCTCTGGCGGCGGGGCTCAGTGAGTAGAGAACTTTTGCCAAGTTTAGACATCTGAGTTTGGCATTTGTATAATGGTATCAACTGTTAAAGGAATGTATAATCCCATTACGTGTGAGTTATTACTGTATAAGAATATATGTTTTTTCCAGTAGGGTACGAGTAACAAACATTGGTCATTAAAACCGACCAAAAACAAAATGTATAAAATTTTCCAGACAAAAGTATTATAAATCATGAAATTATATTGGTAGTGAGAATATTGGAAAAGTAAAAAATATCTGTATAAAACACCAAATCAAATTGGGGAAAAAAGTATACAAATTATTTGGTTCTTGGCACATTTTGATTTGAAAGTTACAGTATATATATAAAAAAGTGTCTTCATCTGTGACTTGCAGGAACTGTTTTGATAAACCAAAACATTTCTTCTTCCTACTTCCTCATTTCAGTTCTCCTTACTGGTGGCATAGTGGGGGTGGCCGGCCAGTTCAGGGACTGGGAGTTTGCTGCTTATTCTATGTATCCTTTCACTGGTGCAAAGCTGTCTCTCACAGTATAATTCAATGAACAAAATTGTATCTATTGTTGTGATTAAATGCTGAGTTACCATTGACACGTCACAAGGAAATGTTTGTAGATGCATTATAGACATCTACACCATCATTTATCTTATTTGTGCATTTATGTCAAGATGAGACCCAAATGTATATTTGCATTGTATAGTGAGGTCCAGTTGTACCTGTTGTTGTTGAGTAACCTTGACTGGTGTGCCCAGAGCTGCAGGGGTGTTTGTCTGTCTACTAGAGTACCCAAGGGGCAAGAGAAACAAGGGCACCAGTGTAGAAAGGACGTGAGTACCCACATATGTAACAGTATTGCTTCCGTCCTTCTCCTCACCTCTACCTGGGCTCGAGCCAGGGACCCTCTGCACACAGACAACAGGCACCCTCGAAGCATCGTTACCCATCGCTCCACAAAAGCTGCGGCCCTTGCAGAGCAAGGGGAACAACTACTTCAAGGTCTCAGAGCGAGTGACGTCACCGATTGAAACGCTATTTAGCGTGCACCCCGCTAACTAGCTAGCCATTTCACATCGGTTACACTCTGAAGTCACTCTGACAGTGATGCAACAGATATGAGTCCACCAGTTGAAAGCAAGTCATAAGCAAGTCTTTATTACTGAAAGTTCACGATAAATAACTCTTAATATTGTGATTCTTCCAGGGGTCAGTACTGCTTCACTGTCTGTGTGAAGTCATTCGGCCCACTGACCAGGAACTACTATGTCAGAGCATTTCTACATGCAGCGTGAGTACATTGTGTGTCAGTCTAGTCAGATCTCTGGGCTGAGACAACATTCTTTTCCTTCACTGTCTCCTTCCAGCTGTATCAGAGACAGGTTGTGTCATTGTGCACAGTCATTCTCGACACCATCTTCATTGTTTAAATATCACATTGCATATTATCAGTGCCTTGCCTTTGTAACACTCTTTCTCTGTTTGTGGGTGTTTATAGGATCTGCGTTCCTGGTGGTTTCATCCTTGCAGCTGTTCTTGGCTGTGTCTGCCTCGGCATAGCTAGCCTCATCTACCTTGCGGTTAGTATTTCAAGTATTTGACCCAAGTTAGGTGGTCAGACAACAACAAGGTAGTGTTGTTGTCTGACCGCCATATAGAGGCAGTGTGATAAATCTAATTGGTGCAATATCTGCTGATGCTATCAGTTGATGCAACACTCAGGTTTCCTGTATGAACCTACTGTACTTGATTTACAAGGAAGCGTTTGTTTTCCCTCTGGTATTTTTGTTGAAACATTATTAGCTAGTTAAGAAACTAGCCTGTCAGGGGAGTAACTTGGCTGTTATCACCTATTGTTGTTGGGAATCCACTGCATGCATGTTTCTAGAGAGCAGCACCAGAGCATCCCATTTATCTATGTTATTGAGGGAGCCTGAATGATCTTTTGTCTATTGTGTCTGTATGTCTTCCAGGCGGCCATCCGAGGGGAGCAGTGGGAGCCCATCCTGCCCAGGAAGGAGAGTGCCCGTAAACCGGTGGGAGAGAGCATCAAGCTCCCTCCCCAGAACCCTCCACCACGCCCACCCGCAGAGATGCGCAGGAAACGGGCAGAGGACCTGGAGGCGGCTGCTTATGTCAACCCCATCGCTGTCACTGCCAATGATGACTAGATCCCCTTACTGTTCCTCCTTCAGGCCTGTTGGGCTAAGCGCACTCAGGTTAGCTTATGGTTCCACTGAGCCCCAACCAAAACAGATCTACAGTGGAGCCCCACCCAGGCCATGCTCAGTCCCGACTGCCTTTGGCTGAGGGCCGAATCCTAAATTGAGATGGATAAGCTTGCATAACTTAGGTTTTGTGTAAATTGGGAATTGGCGTCAATGGGAATTTTTTATGGACTGGTATCAAGTTAGCAATCAGGCCTCGGAGAGTAGAGGGTTGTCGAGAGGACACACTGCTGCTGGTGTTTGATGATGTATAATGGATTGTATTGAACTGAGATGTTGCTGTGCCTTAGTTACTGCAAAAGGGTTGTGTCCTATATCTCTGCACCATCTGCCACATCTCTTTCAGTTATAATTTTGGTCCCCAAAAGGCTTTGGAATGTAAATGGAAAAGTTTGTATTCTTGTTGCGACAGTAAGTTATTTTGAGAGCAATTGAACAAATGGATGTGGATGAGAATCAACCACATTAACTGGCACAGACCTAATGAAATTATTTAAAAAGAGAATGAAGAGCTATTTCTACATTTTGTATCCTCAAAATATACTGTATTATTTTACACTGGAATGTTAATTGTTTATAAGCAAGCGCTGTTTATCTATTTCTCTTTTTGGTCGGTTTACTATGTCAGTGGTCAACTAGCTGTATTATGGACAGTTGTGTATTCACCTCTCTACAAAATAATGTATGTCTATGTTTTATGCTTTTGATACAATCTGTTATTCTAGTTATTTAAAATGTGCATGTTTACCATGAAACAATTAATGTTTCTGTCTGTTTCATCATTGATGAACTGTGGGTTTGGAATGACAATTACGTGTCATGTCTCAAGTTGTACATTTCCTCTTTTCTAATAGTTCCTATGAACCCTATGCATTTAACGGGTTCCTTCTCACAGCGCAACACACAAAGACGCTCACACACACTTTATTACGACACATTGGAAGTTTGTGCACTATTCAGATCATACACAGCCACAGAGATGTCATACATTAGTTATAACAGATTATACAGATTATGTTTATATACCCTAATGACATTTCCAGAGGTTGTGACATACACATACATTTATTTTCTCCATATGAAGCAACTTCTTCATTCCTATGTTCACAGTTGACCTTTACCTCAAGAATGAGGAATATAATGTGTGTTTCCTTGAGTGCTCTGAGTTTAGCAACCATTACATCATAACAGCAGCAGGAACAGGTGAAACTTCCTCAGTGATTTATCGGTGTTATACTCCGTCTAATTTATTAGTTATAACGGCCATTTCTTGACACACTGCACCTGTACATAGCCTATCTGTTAACAGCCCATCTATCTACCTCATACCCATACTGTATTTATTTATTTTGCTCCTTTGCACCCCAGTATCTCTACTTGCACATTCATCTTCTGCACATCTATTCCAGTGTTTAATTGCTATATTGTAATTACTTCACCACCATGGCCTATTTACTGCCTTAACTCCCTTATCTTACCTCATTTGCATTCACTGTATATAGACTTTTTTGTTTTCTTTTTTTCTACTGTATTATCGACTGTATGTTTTGTTTATTCCATGTGTAACTCTGTGTTGTTGTATGTGTCGAATTGCTATGCTTTATCTTGGCCAGGTCGCAGTTGCAAATGAGAACTTGTTCTCAACTAGCCTACCTTGTTAAATAAAGGTTAAATAAAATTTACAAAATAAAAGTTATTGATAGACCCATGGCAACTCTTGTTTACAACAAAAATATGCATTGGTCATAGGCTTTGAAACCATTAACTGACTTTACACCAACAGCCTTGGCAGTGGTTGCCACTCATCCAGCATGCAAATAATCGTTTTATTTCCCATCGTCTTATTTCCCAATAATCGTCTGTAGTTCCCATTTGTGTTAACGAATTTCAGGAATTTTCAAAGCGTTTGTCCTTACGCACTACTGCTGCCTAGTGGTACAAAGGTAAACGGCAGAGAACTGTGATAATTTAAACGAAAATAGTTGGCATGCTACAAGTTTGTCTACATGGAGCACCCGTAGAATAAACTCTATGGCATGCGTATTTTGCTCATGTTGTTCATGGCTGAAGCTGGGTCAAATCCCAGCTGAACCATAACCCATCTTCGTGACAACTCTGTCCCGGGAAGATGTCGAGCCGTGCTCTGAGGAGGTTGAAGGGGAAACAGCGGGGGCAGGAGGCCCTGGACCTCGGTGATCTTGTCCCAGGTGAAGGGCCAGAGCCAGAGGAGCAGGCTGCGGATGTTGAGGAAGAAGAAGAGGAACCGGATGAAGCTGTTCTCCAGTCTGTTAAGAGCAGCATCAGAAAAGCTAAGAAGAATAAGAAAAACTTGAGCAACATTTACGAACTGGTGGAGTGTTTCTCCTTTTCTAACACACATTGCAAAATGTTTAAGAAATGTCTCGCTAACTGCCACGTAGCTCCACCCCCTAGGCTACATAACTGTGTGACAAAGCTAGCTAGCTATGCTAGTCAATGAAAAAAGCAGCAGGACACAGTTGCAGACTGTCACCACTCAAACCAGCATTATACTGACTAACCGATTTTGCCTGGCCAGACATGCCTTGACCATATGAATGTCACGATGATAGGTTGGAATCCCAATGGCAGGAAATCAAGGCAGAGACTGACCAGAGATGAATTAAAACTGTGCAATGTAGAGATTTAATCTCTGATATACAACCTTAACCTGAGCCTTTCTGTCCTTCTTGCTGGAACCACATCACTGCAGATATGTGACGCAGAGAATGAAGCAGAGAAAGCCACGACGGATGAAGACACAGTGAAGCCAGAAGAACAGAATGGTGATGAAAGCAAGGAGAAGAGCGACAGCAGGGAAACAGAGAAGAGAGATGCACAGCCTGAGACGGGTGCTGCGAAGGTGAGGAGAGAGACGGACACCCCTGATACACTGTAGCCTCCACAGTACTATGGGGTATTGTGAGCCCCATTCCTCCTCAGTCTTGTTGTTATTATGGATGCTCGATCTAGTCAAAATGTTTTGAAGAGTTGTCTAATAGTTTTTATTTTCTTATGATGTCAGTCCGGAGATAAAACAAGCAAGAAAAAGAAGAAAAAGAAGAAGAAAAAGAACACTACAGGAGATAAACAGGTATAAAGCATCAGTCCATCTTGACAAATCACTTCCACATATGTCCCCCAATGTGAGGGCACTGTTGTGCACATTGCCATATCACCACTGTTGTGCACATTGCCATATCACCACTGTTGTGCACATTGCCATATTAACCACTGTTGTGCACATTGCCATATTAACCACTGTTGTGCACATTGCCATATCACCACTGTTGTGCACATTGCCATATTAACCACTGTTGTGCACATTGCCATATTAACCACTGTTGTGCACATTGCCATATCAACCACTGTTGTGCACATTGCCATATTAACCACTGTTGTGCACATTGCCATATCACCACTGTTGTGCACATTGCCATATTAACCACTGTTGTGCACATTGCCATATCACCACTGTTGTGCACATTGCCATATTAACCACTGTTGTGCACATTGCCATATCACCACTGTTGTGCACATTGCCATATTAACCACTGTTGTTTGCCATATCACCACTGTTGTGCACATTGCCATATTAACCACTGTTGTGCACATTGCCATATTAACCATTGCCATTGCCATATAACCACTGTTGTGCACATTGCCATATTAACCACTGTTGTGCACATTGCCATATTAACCACTGTTGTGCACATTGCCATATTAACCACTGTTGTGCACATTGCCATATTAACCACTGTTGTGCACATTGCCATATTAACCACTTGCTTTAGCAGCATTTTATTGTGTATTGAGGCTATGGGGGTGCTGCCCTGACGCCGTCTCACTCCGTCACATAGGCTGCTCTGTCTTATGTGTGGTTGTCAGGAAGGAGCTGGGGATGACATTGACGCGTTGCTGGAGACCATAGAGCAGTCTAATGGACTGACCCTGCAGAGTGAGGGCTGTGGAGCCTCGGACAACAGGCCTGTGCTCTATGTGGAACACAGGTGAGTAGGTTAACAGCACAGCAGCCATTCAGACATCAGGTCTTTTAGTGGGGTAATGTCATACAATCATAATATACTTAATTTATGGCAGTCATTTACCAGTGATACATTTTATTGGGACATACCCTATTTTGTTTGTTAGGAACCTGAATCCTGAGACGGAGTTGAAGAGATACTTTGGAGCTCGAGCAGTTCTTGGAGATCAAAGGTAAGATCTTCACAGAACTCCTTATCTGTGGGACTACTACTATTAAAGGTTACAGTGTGAGGACATCTCTTCATTCTTTCCTCAGACCTCGTCAGAGACAGAGACAGTTCCATCGCAGCACCTGGATGACCATCCCTAAAAACACCTGGCCACGCTTCAGTCGCCCAGGTCAGACCTACACTCAACTTCTCACACTCGGCATCGCTCAGAACGCTGAAAGCCTTGTGAATAAATACTATTTATGCAACATTTAACATAAATGTTTTTGTGGATGCAAATGTAATTAAGTATCTCCCATGACAAAGTCACAAAACAAAAGATAATGCCCTCATACTAGGGCTGTCCCCAACCCCAAAAATGATCATTCAACCAAGAGTCGTCTGTTCTTTCGAGCAGTTGATTGGTCTAAATTCTAAAACGTGCATTTTTCCATATATTTTGGGCTCCCGAGTGGCACAGCTGTCTAAGGCACTACAGACACCCTGGTTCGAGTCCAGGCTGTATCACAACCAGCCATGATTGGGAGTCCCATAGGGCGGCGCACAATTGGCCCACGTCGTCCGGGTTTGGCTGGTGTAGGCGTCATTGTAAATAAGAATTTATTCTTAATTGGCTTGCCTAGTTAAATAAATAAATTTTATATATATATATATATATATGACATGTGCTATGTGTTTTAATCAAATCAACTATATGCACTGAGCTTGTCTGATGCTTTAAGCGAACTGTTTGATTAAATATTTAAGACACACAAAAGACACACATCAACAGTGTATAGCACTGTCCATGTTGCTGAAGCCATTTCTGACTGAAAAGTTATGTTACCGAAATCCCTCATTTGTTTAGGAAAAACATTCCCTATTCCCTCAACCCTTGCTCTCTCTACGTGACACATGTATGCAAAGCATGCACGTGACCAATAGGGCCTGACATATAGCATATCATAATCACATCAATAAATTGGTTATAACAATCTCTGAACACCGTAAGACAAACACCGTAACATAAATACTCAAACAGGCAACAGAAGCAGGAACTGCCTTATTTCTGTAGATATATATATGGATGATTTATAAAGCCAGGCACGTTTAACAGTTAGACTATTGATTATAGACCTAATTAAGTTGAGGTTTCCTCTCTCCTCACTTAGTCAATTAAGGCAAGGGCTGTTTTCTCATCTCCTAACTCTGCTGCTGCCTCTGTTGCATTGTTATCAACACCAATATGCCGGTTAACTTTGCTATTAGCAACATGGTCTAAGCAAAGGCGAGAATTCAACAGCGCACTGATGTTTCAGAACCGCAGACAGCGACCATTGTCCAACGCAGGAGAAAGTACATTAGTTATAAAATAATATAATTTTATTTTTGTTGCACCATTGTTCTTACATAGTATAAGCATATACAATTCCAGTATCACGTCTTAGACTGATGGGCTGTTCCATCCCCGCGGCCTTCACAATGGATCAGTCCACTCAGAGAAGCGCAAATCAGACAGGTGTCATGTACAGCATGATTGTTTTTGTTGTTGTTTTTCTTTGCTTCTGCTCAACTAAAGAAATCTTGGTCGACCAAACAATCGACCAGTCGACTAAATGAGGTTAGCCCTACCTCATACACTAAAATACTGTAACTATGATGGCATAAATTAAGTTAATGTAAACAATCGAGAGGCATGACAGGATTCTCGTTAGCTGCTGTCAAGGCAGCCGCTATCCTTCCTGGGGTCCAAACAGGAACAGACAAATAAGCTTGGGCGATACCCCGGTATGCAGTATAAATGGTTTATTTCAAAATACCGACTGTATGATTTTCAATACCGTTCAGAAATGAATAATAAAAAATACTTTTTTGGGTTAAGGGCACCCCTGCCTCGTGAGGTTGCATACTACTTCACTGCTTATAAATATAATTTAAGTATTACTATAAGAAATCTAAGATGTGTCAAATAAATTATATCCAGCTCATGGCTCCAGCTATGCATTTGGTTTCCTAACTTTCTAGCTAAGTGGCTAGATGTCAAGATCAAGGTTCTTGGTTACAGAAGAGACATTCAATCATCTCCTGGATCAAGATCCATGTTGCCTAAATGGTTTTGTGTGTAAATTAAAAAATATATATTTTTATTTTATTTATATTAATTATTATTTGAAATAGAGCCCCTTATATGCATTTTGGGTAATACCGTATACCCCGATATGGTACAGAAACGGTATGACGGTAAGAAAATCTGGATACTGCCCAACCCTACAAAACAACACATCAAAACAATAGTCTACATCATAAATAAATCAATACATTACAACAAACATTGTGTACTATACAAATTCACACTGCTCCACCATTACAAATGTACAGTCTAAAATTTACAACAATACAATATTACAATGTCTATCTCTTCGCACTCCACGTTGTGAGGTGTTGTTTTATATATTTTTTAATCTGATTGTATTGCTAGTTTGGGTTACCTGATGTGGGAGAGAGTTCCATGTAGTCTTGGCTCTATGAAGTACTGTGCGTTTCCCAACCTCTGGTCTGGCCTTAAGGCAGGCCTCTACAGCCCTGTTCCCGGAGAGCTACCATCCTGCAGGTCTTCACTCCAACCCTAATCTAGCACACCTGATTCTAATAATTAGCTGGTTGGTAAACTGAACCATCTTATTTACAACTGGGGTTGGAGCGGAAACCTACAGGAGGGTAGCTCTCCAGGAACAGGGTTGGAGACCCCTGCCTTAGGAACTGTGATGAGACCCTTGGTGGCATGTCTTGTAGGGTATGTATGGGTGTCTGAGCTGTGTGTTAGCTGTTTGAACAGACAGTTTGGTGCTTTCAACACCTCTCACAAAGACAAGTAGTGATGCAGTCAGTCTCTCCTCTACTTTGAGCCAGGAGAGATTTACAGGCAAGTTTTTGAAATGAGCTCTATGTGTAATGTACATTTAAGGGCCAACCACGCTATAGCTCCAGACTCCACTATACTGTACCTCCAGTTCTCTGAAATACATGTTGATATGCCAGTTTCTATTTATTAGGATTTAATCAATTATGCTTATTTGAATCCCCATCTCCTCGTGCTAACGCCTCTGTGTTGAGCAACAAGACGACATTATCACATTTAGAATTGTCATCTGTGGGACTCTAAAACTCCTGGTTCAGTTTAGGTAGCGTATAACCAATCAAGAGTAGCAGCAGAAGAAAGTACATGTTAACAGCAGTGGGAACCTGAAGCCTTGTTGACAGAGACAGCTTTTCTGGGTAGGATCACACTAAAGGCTGTGTTCTGTGGCTTTAAACGTTGCCCTATGACGTCTTGTTAAAAAACAGTCCAATCACCACATATCATTAATCAAGTGCTGCCTAGCCCTCGACCTCAAAGACTCTATTGATGTTTGGGAAAGACTCCATTGATGTTTGGGTCCATAGTGCCCCTGGTGTTGTGGGATACTGGGCTGTTTAACCCAGAGCTGAAGTTGGAGAAGAATCAGGGTCTCTGTTATGTCAGTGTTAGCTACTCCACAGGGTGTTAAAGCTCCCAAAGCTCAAGGCTTATGCAATCACCTGACTGGAGATTTGGTCTGGGAAATATCATTTCCCTCCCAAAATATAGATGGGTGATTTTATCTTTTACCTCTCACTTTTTGAGTGGTCTCAGTGCCTTGGCTTGAATGTGGTACACCAGGACTGCTGTGTCACCGTGAAATGCTTCCCTCTCCTTAGCCCAAAGTGTGTTCATTCAAATTCTAGGGTGCTATACTGTACATGGGCATGGAATGAATGGGACAGATTGCAATTTTTATTCCACTTAAATATCTACGGTGCATTCGGAAAGTATTCAGACCCCTTGACTTTTTCCACATTTTGTTATGTTAGAGCCTTATTCTAAAATTGATTAAATATTTTGTTTCTCATCGATCGACCCATAATGACAAAGCGAAAATAGAGTTATAGAAATGTATTCAAAATAAAAAACAGAAATGCCTTATTCACATAAGTATTCAGAACCTCTGCTATGAGACCCGAAATTGAGCTCAGGTGCATCCTGTTTCCATTGATCATCCTTAAGATGTTTCTACAACTTGATTGGATTCCACCTGTGGTAATTTCAATTGATTGGACATGATTTGGAAAGGCACACACCTGTCTATATAAAGTCCCACAGTTGACAGTGCATGTCAGAGCAAAAGCCAAGCCATGATGTCAAAGGAATTGTCCGTAGAGCTCCGAGACAGGATTGTGTCGAGGCACAGATCTGGGGAAGGATACCAAAACATTTCTACAATTAGGCCTTTATGGTAGAGTGTCCAAATGAAAGCCATTCCTCAGTAAAAGGCACATGACAGCCCATTTGGAGTTTGCCAAAAGGCAACTAAAGACTCTCAGACCATGAGAAACAAGATTCTCAGGTCTGATGAAACCAAGATTGGCCTGAATGCCAAGCATCATGTCTCGAGGCTGCCTGGCACCATCCCTACCGTGAAGCATGCTGGTGGCAGCATTATGATGTGGGGATGTTTTTCAGTGGCAGGGACTGGAAGGCTAGTCACGGTCAAGGTAAAGATGAACGGAGTAAAGTACAGAGTGATCCTTGATGAAACCTGCTCACATTTAATCAATAATGTGTATAAATCCTGGATGACTGATGGGGCGCTGTATTGAAGCCACCGCGCAGCCATCTTGGTACTCCTCCTCAATTGTATAAAAAAATTGGAAGCTATTAATACTTTAATGCTATTAATGCTTTTTTTGTTTTGTTGATGTTGAGTGAGAGGTTATTTTCCTGGCACCACACTCCCAGAGCCCTCACCTCCTCCCTGTAGACTGTCTCGTCATTGTTGGTAATCAAGCCTATTACTGTTGTGTCGTCTGCAAACTTGATGAATGAGTTGGAGGCATGCATGGCCATGCAGTCATGGGTGAACAGGGAGTACAGGAAGGGGCTGAGCACACACCCTTGTGGGGCCCAAGTGTTGAGGATTAGCGAAGTGGGGGTGTTGTTCTCCAACCCTGTTCCCGTCAGGAAGTCCAGGACCCAGTTGCAGAAACTTAGCCTCTGAATGGGCAATACATAGCATCAGCAATCCAGGGTTTATATACGTCATTGCATATAACTCACATAGAATAATACTGTCCGTAATATTTCCTCCTTCAGGTATCTCAATGACCCTACTGGAGTCCAGGGATGGTCTACAGTACTTCACCTTCGAGCACAGCCGGGACTACCAGCAGATTCAGTTCAAATTCCTGGACTCAGTGGAGTCCATGGATCCCAACAACATTGTGGTAAGGCTACACCCACGGTCTCAGGGAGATTGATCAGCAAAGCCATGATGCATGTCTCAAATATCTAGGACAACTGATATGCATGAATTTAGATTCTAGATAAATCCCGACTAAGATTCTAGGTCACGGCATGAGAAACTAGAGGTGAATTCATAGTGTAGGTTGGAAAAAGCATGTGAACACCCTAGGTTAATGACTTCTCCAAAAGCTAATTGGAGGCAGGAGTCAGCTAACCTGGAGTCCAATCAATGAGACGAGATTAGAGATGTTGGTTAGAGCTGCCTTGCCCTATTAAAAAACACTCACAACATTTGAGTTTGCTAGTTCACAAGAAGCATTGCCTGATGTGAACCATGCCTTGAACAAAGAGATCTCAGAAGACCTAAGATAAAGAATTGTTGACTTGCATAAAGCTGGAAAGGGTTTCAAAAGTATCTCTGAAAGCCTTGATGTTCATCCGTCCACGGTAAGACAAAGTGTCTATAAATGGAGAAAGTTCAGCACTGTTGCTACTCTCCCTAGGAGTGGCCATCCTGCAAAGATGACTGCAAGAGCACAGTGCAGAATGCTCAATGAGGTTAAGAAGAATCCTACAGTATCAGCTAAAGACTTACAGAAATCTCTTGAACATGCTAACATCTCTGTTGACAAGTCTTTGATATGTAAAACAGTAAGCAAGAATGTATTTTTTATTTAATTTTATTTCACCTTTATTTAACCAGGTAGTCTAGTTGAGAACAAGTTCAGAAAAGTAAATAAATAAAAACAGTATGGGGATGAGGTAGGTAAATTGGGTGGGCTATATACCGATGGACTATGTACAGCTGCAGCGATCGGTTAGCTGCTCAGATAGCAGATGTTTAAAGTTGGTGAGGGAGATAAAAATCTCCAACTTCAGAGATTTTTGCAATTCGTTCCAGTCGCAGGCAGCAGAGAACTGTAAGGAAAGGCGGCCAAATGAGGTTTTGGGTTTAGGGATGATCAGTGAGATACAGCTGCTGGAGTGCGTGCTACGGGTGGGTGTTGCCATCGTGACCAGTGAACTGAGATAAGGCGGAGCTTTACCTAGCATAGACTTGTAGATGACCTGGCGCCAGTTGGTCTGGCGACGAACATGTAGCGAGGGCCAGCCGACTAGAGCATACAAGTCGCAGTGGTGGGTGGTATAAGGTGCTTTAGTAACAAAACGGTTGGCACTGTGATAAACTGCATCCAGTTTGCTGAGTAGAGTATTGGAAGTTATTTTGTAGATGACATCGCCAAAGTCGATATGAGTCTGGAAGGAGAGTTTGCAGTCTAGCCAGACACCTAGGTACTTATAGATGTCCACATATTCTAGGTCGGAACCATCCAGGGTGGTGATGCTAGTCGGGCGTGTGGGTGCAGGCAGCGAACGGTTGAAAAGCATGCATTTGGTTTTACTAGCGTTTAAGAGCAGTTGGAGGCCACGGAAGGAGTGTTGTATGACATTGAAGCTTGTTTGGGGGTTAGATAGCACAGTGTCCAAGGAAGGGCCAGAAGTATACAGAATGGTGTCGTCTGCGTAGAGGTGGATCAGGGAATCGCCCGCAGCAAGAGCAACATCATTGATATATACAGAGAAAAGAGTCGGCCCGAGAATTGAACCCTGTGGTACCCCCATAGAGACTGCCAGAGGACCGGACAACATGCCCTCCGATTTGACACACTGAACTCTGTCTGCAAAGTAGTTGGTGAACCAGGCAAGGCAGTCATTAGAAAAACCGAGGCTACTGAGTCTGCCGATAAGAATATGGTGATTGACAGAGTCGAAAGCCGGAGCTGTTGGCCGCGGTTGGAGTAGCCAGGAGCAAGGCATGGCCAGCCGTTAAAAAATGCTTGTTGAAAGTTTTCGATTATCACAGATTTATCGGTGGTGACCGTGTTACCTAGCCTCAGTGCAGTGGGCAGCTGGGAGGAGGTGCTCTTGTTGAATGGTGTTCATGGGAGGACACCACGGAAGAAGCCACTGCTGTCCAAAAAAAAACATTGCTGCACATCCGAAGTTTGCAAAAGTGCACCTGGATGTTCCACAGCGCTACTGGCAAAATATTCTGTGGGCAGATGAAACTACAGTTGAGTTCTTTGGAAGGAACACTATTTCTGGAGAAGAAAAGGCACAACACACCAACATCAAAGCCTCATCCCAACTGTAAAGTATGGTGGAGGGAGCGTTGTGTTTTGGGGCTGCTTTGCTGCTTCAGGGCCTGGACAGCTTGTTATCATCGACGGAAAAATGAATTCCCAAGTTTATCAAGTTGTTTTGCAGGGGAATGTTAGCCTATCTGTCCGCCAATTGAAGCTCAACAGGAGTTGGGTGTTGCAACAGGACAATGACCCAAAACACAGAAGTAAATCAACAACAGAATGGCTTCAACAGAAGAAAATATGCCTTCTGAAGTGGCCCAGTCAGAATCCTGACCTCAACCCGATTGAGATGCTGTGGCATGACCTCAAGAGAGCAGTTCACACCACACATCCCAAGAATATGGCTGAACTGAAACAGTTTTGTAAAGAGGAATGGTCCAAAATTCCTCCTGACCGTTGTGCAGGTCTGATCCGCAACTACAGAAAAATGTTTGGTTGAGGTTATTGCTGCCAAAGGAAGGTCAAGCAGTTATTAAATCCAAGGATTCACATACTTTTCCATCCTGCACTGTGAATGTTTACACAGGTCACAACAATTTATGGGTTCACATACTTTTTCTTGCCACTGAACATGGTTTCTAATGTTTAGACAAACGGTGATCCTTCCCCCTGTCCCCCCCCCACAACTCCCCTACCCGTCTCCCTGTCTTCCCCACCTGTCCACCCCAACCTCCCCGTCTCCCCCTCTCCCTCTCCCTCACCCTGCCCGTCCACCCTACCCTCTCCCTCTCTCCCCCACCCTCTACTTTTCTCCCCCTGTCCCCCTGCCCTCCCCATCTCCCTCTCTCTTCCTGTCTCCCTTACCCTTTCCTTGTCTCCCCAACCTCTCCCTGTCCACTCCATACTCCCCCTGTTCTCCCCCATCCTACGCCCTCCCCAGGCTCTGCTACAGATGAACCCCTACCACATTGACTCCCTGCTGCAGCTTTCTGATGTCTGCCGCATACAGGAGGATCAGGAAATGGCCAGGGACCTAATCGGTGAGTATCAGGGACCTGATTGGTGAGTGGGACTCCAGTCTTTGCTCTGGTTGGCAAGGAGGATCATACTCAAAGCTCTGATTGGTTAGTTGGGGATCCTCTCTGCTGTATCCTCTTGCTCAAGGTTTGTAAATGTGTCATGAGACCCCTTTGGTCTGTTTCCTTGGACTCTTATACAATTTAATCTCGGTCCGAGATAAATAGTTGGAATAAGTTTATGCAACATTCTTGATAAACATTGGTGTACTTTGGGCAGTACATGTTACACCTATACCACACATTGCTCTAGTATGTCAGATATTACCTGATGCCAGGGTTTCTTCAACTATGGTTTGGGACCCAAAGTAGGCCCTGAGCATGTGAGTGGTGGGTCGCGAGTTAGGAGTAAACATTTATAAACACACACTATTTCTTCTTAATTTGGGTGGTTTGAGGACAGTAAATCTCTCATTTGGGTCTCGAGCTGAAAAAGCTTAAGAACCTCTGCCTTATGCAATTGATCTAGATAAGGTTTAATAGTTAAATTGAGTCCGCTGTATCCACAGCATGTTTATTCTCTGAAAGACTCTAACTTGGGGGGGGAAAATAACAACAAGGGGCCAGCATGCAATGTAGCGTATTTGAGATTCCTCAGGTAATGCATTTAGGCAGGAAATGTTACCATACTGTTACTCCAAGTCTGTCGCTACTAGCCTGCTAACATCATCTATAAATGAGTTGATAAATACAGTTAAGGTTTGAGCAGAGCTTTGGTCAGGGCTAAATCACATCAATACAGAGGGCAAGCAAAAGCAGCTTCCATTTACAGTGACTTCTCTCTGACCTCCAAGGTGAAAGTAGATTTTCAACCACACGTAACTGAATTGAACCCATCTAGAATATTTATTGTTTATCTAGCCACGTGTTTGCACTGTACGCAATACATTCAAACAACCCACTGATTGTTCCAATATAGCGACTGAAAGTGCATGTCAAGATTCTCGATGTGTGGGTGTAGCCCCTCTCATCCTGTCAGCTGCTCCTGATCTTGCTAATGAGGTCCTACTCAAATCAACTCATTACAGCAGCTCTGGAATTTTTTTATACAGTTGTATAATCTTATTTTGCAGGGGCTTATTACATTGGGATCCTACCAGTGCTGCTACCTCTAGGTAGCTAGTCTTGTTGATGTAGTTGTTGACACCGGAACTTGCAAGGGAGAAGGTGAGGTGTTTCACTTAAAGCTGTTTTCATGCCTTCCAGCAGAGGGAGACATTTATGTTTTTACAAAAGACAAACACAGACAGGTGGAAGGTATGGGTATGGTGATCTACCATTTGAGAATCACTGATACTATTTAGCAGCCAGGTAGTGCTGGCTAAAGTTATATATTTTCACTTGTCTTTGATATAAGACTGTGTGGTGTGTGTGTGTGTGTGTGTTTCAGAGCGTGCCCTGTACAGCTTTGAGTGTGCATTCCACCCTGTGTGCAGTCTGACGTCAGGAACCAGCAGACTGGACTACCTGCGACCAGAAAACAGGTTAGATAATAAATCTCTGCTATACAGGTCATTCCACAAACACTGTTATGAAGGGCCTTTTTCTTAAATTTCCATTGAATATTTAATTTGACAAGGTTTATTAAATAAGTATATTCTTTGTCTGTATATTTATCCTCTCTGCAGGGCATTCTACTTGGCTGGTTATAAGCACATGATGTTCCTGGAGAGGAGGGGATGCCCCCGGACAGCCCTGGAGTACTGCAGACTCATCCTGAGGTGTGTGTGTGTGTGTGTGTGTGTGTGTGCAGTGTGCAGTGTGCACCCCAGGTGTCAGGGGTAGAGGGAAGGTGAGAATCGCATAATGGAAGAAGTACAGCGACGGTCTAAGACAAACAATGCAGATAAAGACTAAATGTGTGTTATTTATTCAGACAAAAAGAGCCATTGAAAGACAAAACAGTGCAGATAAAGACTAAATGTGTGTTATTTATTCAGACAAAAAGAGCCAATTGAAAGACTAAATGTGTGCATTTAAAAGATTAGGGTCTAATACATGTTTATTAATTCACTGATTTCCTTATATGAACTGTAACTCAGTAAAATCTTTGAAATTGTTGCATGTTGCAACAGGTGTATAAAACCGAGCACACCGTCATGCAATCTCCATAGACCAACATTGGCAGTAGAATGGCCTTACTGAAAGAGCTCAGTGACTTTCAACATGGCACCGTCATAGGATGCCACCTTTCCAACAAGTCAGTTCATAAAATTTCTGCCCTGCTAGAGCTGCCCTGGTCAACTGTAAAAAGTACTGTTATTGTGAAGTGGAAACATCTAGGAGCAGCAAACAGCTCAGCCTCAAAGTAGTAGGCCACACAAGCTCACAGAACAGGTTCGCTAAGTGCTGAAGCAGAGCAGCCGCACACAAGCCTAAGATCTGATCTCACTAATGCTCTTGTGGCTGAATGGAAGCAAGTCCCTGCAGCAATGTTCCAACATCTATTGGAAAGCCTTCCCAGAAGAGTGGAGGCTGTTATAGCAGTAAAGGGGGGGACCAACTCCATATTAATGCCCATGATTTTGGAATGAGATGTTTGACGAGCAGGTATCCACATACTTTTGGTCATTTATAAAAAACAGGTTGTTCAAACAATTTAAATAAAATATATTAATGATGAGATATTTATAGTTTATTAAATGTTACAAAGGCTGCGCTTTGCTAATCTGCGCCCGATCCCAATTGTTAACTAAAATGTCCTCTTCTAAAGATTCATTCTCATATATTATCATAATAAAGGTCTTACCACACTTCATATCAACTAAACAAACATAAACCCAAGTCAGATTTCTATATATTACCCAGGAATGACTCCTCTATAAGGATCCATTACTGGTCATAAAACCTGGCTAAGCGGTATGACAGTACAACACCCATGGGACAGTCCACACACTAGGGAAGGGCTATTACAACACATGCATCTGCCTCGGCCCTGTGTTTTAGGCCTTTAGCCTTTATCTTATCTAGGATGTGGTGGTCATGGTGTATTAAACATTATGAACACATGCTCTTTCCATGACATAGACTGACCAGGTGAATCCAGGTGAAAGCTATGATCCCTTATTGATGCCATTTATTGAAGGGAAGTAGACAGGTTAAAGAAGGATTTTTAAGCCTTGAGACAATTGAGACATGGAGTGTGTATCTGTGCCATTCAGGGGATGAATGGGCAAGACAAAATATTTAAGTACCTTTGAATTGGGGTATGGTCGTAGGTGCCTGGGTTTTTCACACTCAACAGTTTCCTGTGTTTATCAAGAATGGTCCACCACCCAAAGGACATCCAGCCAACTTGACACAACTGTGGGAAGCATTGGAGTCAACATGGGCCAGCATCCCTGTGGAACACTTTCAACACCTTGTGGAGTCCATACCCAGATTAATTGAGGCTCTTCAGAGGGCAAAAGCGGGTGCAACTCAATATTAGGAAGGTGTTCCTAATGTTTTGTACACTCAGAGTTTATCTATGATTTCCGTCAAACACTGGCTTCCTCCCCTCACAGTGGTGTGTGTCTGCTCTGTATAAGCATCCAGGGTGGAACACATTGTGACGGCTGGCCCTCTCAGGCCTGCTGTGTTATGATCAGGAGGACCTTATCTCTGCTACAGTAGATGACTGATAGGAATACCAGATGAACGGCCCTGCCGCCCGCAGCAGCTCTGTCATATACCCCATAGAGGGCCCTGCTTTTTGTTGTGGAAATGGAGGCACTGCTTTTACTGATATTTCCAGAATTATCCAATAGTGTTGGAGGTAGAAAACCATAGTAAATCTTGTTTAATTGACACAAGCTGTCTCCAATCAATATCTGACCGTGACTCGAACCCAGGTCCAGCGACTGCCAAGCCCTTAACCTGTTACTCCAAGAGGTCCGAACCTCTTGACGAGCTCGCTAGGTGTTGGATTATGGTTGCTTCACTACCCCCTTCCTTCGGGAGAGCGTGTCCCCAAGCT